>NC_080539.1:150189235-150399235 GCF_028640845.1 Ahaetulla prasina
TAGCAATGCTTATGTCAAGTGTAGCATGATCTACATGCAATCCATTCACATCCGTTCTAATTATTCTATAACAAAAGTTTTTCTTTTTTTCAAGTGGCTGTAACCAGGCAGGTTGGCAGGCTTACAACTACAGCCAGCCACCATCTTCCATCTGGCTATATGCTCTAAGGCTTCTATGTTTTTGCCAGTTCACTGCCACATTAAATGCTCTTTCCAAGGTTCGAGCATGTGAAAGCTGGAATGTTTTGCACAGCCCTGTGGGGAATCCTTATGCACAAAATCCTGAAAACTCATTTGAATCAAGAGGATTCAATATATTTAAATGTTGAAACAATTGCAGCCAAAAGATATCTGTGCCAGCACAGCTGGTGCAAAGGAGATTCAGTCCATCACATTTCAAAGATTGCCTCTTTTTAGCTATTGGACCTTACAGGTTCTAGAATTTATAGTGTTTGTCAAGCTAATTGGATCTAATGATGACTAGAGATCCTTACATTTTTCTGTTAAGGAAGTGTTATATTTATTTAAAAATATATTTAAAAAAAAACAACTTTTCACATTCTGTGTTCAGAAATAAAAGCAAAAAGGAACTGAATTTATGAAATATGTTTTCCTTTCATATTTTAGACACTTAGGAAATGGCCCTCCATTTTAATTTTGATTCTGCAAGAAACATTCTATGCACTATGCTTGGCTTGTGTGTTTTAAGGAGGTTACAAAGAAGTATTGTCATGATTATTATTTTTTTTCATTTTCAAAAGAAAGCCATCACTCTGCTAAACAAATAATTCCCTCAACACTGTCAAACTATTTACTAAATCTGTATTACTATTAATCTTCTCATCATTCCCATCACCCATCTCCTTCCATTTAAGACTGTAACTTTGTTGCTTATATCCTTACAATTTATATTGATATTGATTGTTTCCTGATTGCTTAGTTGTACCCTATGACTATCATTAAGTGTTGTACCTTATGATTCTTAATGAACATATCTTTTCTTTTATGTATACTGAGAGCAAATTCTATTCTATTCTATTCTATTCTATTCTATTCTGTTCTGTTCTGTTCTGTTCTGTTCTGTTGCTCATGTAAGGTGTAATGTATCTTTAAGAGTTTTGGAGGGAAACTTGGGCGGGAACAAGCACGTTGTTGATTGGTTGAAGCCTCAGCCAAAACTGTATATAAAGAGGGGTTTTTCCAGACGGCAGTTGCTGGGTTCACTATAAACTAAAGAGCTGTTGTCACTCATTGGTCTCCTGCCTCTTTATTGACCAAATCCAACATTGGCGACGAGGGTGGGATTTCGAGGCAGCGAGATCACAAGAAAGAGCTGAAGTAACCAGGAATTCACGAACCCAGACAGTAAGGGGCGGAAAGCAGCGATGTCCAGCTACACACCGCCAGCGCCATTCGACCCGGCAAAGGAGAAATGGGGGTCGTACATGGCTCGTTTCGAGTGTTTCCTCGAAGCGAACGAACTCCAGGGAGTCTCGGACAATCGGAAGCGAGCGATTCCTGAGCCACTGCGGTCCAGAGGTTTTCGACACCGCGGAGTCACTTTCAGAGCCAACGCCGGTACAGTCGGTACCGTGGCAAACACTGCAAACGGCACTTGAGCACTACGCACCAGTACCCTCAAAGTTCGTCCAACGGTTCGAGTTGAGGCAGCGGGTACAGCGTGAGGGCGAATCGATTAGTGTGTACATGGCGGCGTTGAGAAAAGCCGCGAACCATTGTGAGTACAGAGATTTGGAAGACGCCTTACTCGACCAGCTCATTTGTGGGGTCAGGGACATCCGATTGCGAAGGCGGCTGCTGTCTAAAAGCAACCTGACGCTAGCAATAGCCTTGGACGAGGCCAGGGCTCACGAGATGTCCACCAAAGCGGCAGAGACCCTGCAAATGCCGAACGCGCCAGGGGCTGGAGCGAAAACAACCCCGGTCCACAATGAGGAAGTCCAGGCCGAATCGGAAGGTGAGGAAGAGGAAGAGGTTTTCCACACCGGGAGGCCGGAGAGAGGGGATCGGAGCGAATGCGTGAGTTGCGGGGGCCAACACCAACGACAACACTGCAAGTTTAAGGACGCGGTTTGCCGGCGGTGCGAAAAGAAAGGCCACATAGCGCAGGCCTGTCGAGCCCCCCAACCTTCCCGCCAAAAATTCAAACCGACCAATCAGAGCGCGGGAGCAGCGGCCGGGATTGGTCCATTCAAAAAGGGCGCGAAGTTAAACCAGACTGCCGTGAGAGTGGGCCACGCATCGACGCAACTGGAGAAAAAGATTTTTACCAAGACACACATTGAAGGGGTGCCGTGCCAACTGGAAGTGGATCACGATTATGTCCTGGGACACCCTCGTGAGAGACTTGCCAGCCGTCGCGAAGCGCAAGCTACAACCCCAGAAGCTGAGAGTGCAGGACTACCAAGGGAATCGAATCCCTGTTCGAGGGGTAACGTCTGTCCAAGTCAAGTATGGACAGTTCAAGAAAACCCTGCCACTCACCTTAGTGGATGGAACCTTACCAAGTTTGCTAGGACTGGACTGGTTCCGAGCTTTGGGCATGGGAGTGACTGGGGTCTTCCGGAACGAAGTCGACCTCAAAGATGAACTAATGAAGGAGTTCGAGGACGTCTTTAAAGACTGCCTGGGCAAGTACGAGGGGACCCCTATTTCTTTTAATCTTGACCCCCAAGTTGCCCCTATCAGGTTAAAGGCTAGGAGGGTTCCATTCGCCCTAAAGCCCAAGATTGACCGGGAGCTGGACAAACTAGTAAGCCAGGGGATACTAGTGCCCATCGACCATGCAAAATGGGAGACACCTATAGTCACCCCAGTCAAACCGGACGGATCGGTCCGGATTTGCGCTGACTACAAGGCAACGCTTAACAAAGCATTGCAGAAGAGTGCATACCCCGTCCCAGTAGTGCAACACTTGCTGCACTCGTTAGGACAAGGGCAGGTTTTCGCCAAGCTAGATTTGGCTCAAGCCTATCAGCAGTTACCCGTAGATAGCAGAACAGCCGAAGCGCAAACAATTGTCACGCACCGGGGTGCTTTTAAATGCACCCGGTTACAGTTTGGGGTTAGTGTGGCTCCTGGGTTATTCCAGAACCTAATGGAGCGACTATTGCAGGGACTACCCGGGGTGGTGCCCTACTTCGACGATGTCTTGATATCGGCTGAGAATTTAGAGGAATTGGGGGTAAGACTGAGGAAGGTTTTGGGCATTTTCCGGTCTGCCGGGCTTAAGGTTAAGCTAAACAAATGCCAGATCGGGGTAGGGTCCGTAGAATTCCTGGGCTACCGGATAGACAGGGAAGGGATCCACCCCACTGAGAGCAAGGTACGGGCCATCAGGAAGGCCCCAGCCCCACAAAATAAAACGGAGTTACAGGCATTCTTGGGCCTGGTGAACTTCTATGCGGTATTCTTAAAGAACAAGGCAACAATAGCCGAACCGCTACACAAATTACTAGCAAAGAAAACTGTGTGGTCATGGGGGAAGGCGGAAGCTAAGGCATTTGAAGGGGTAAAAAACCTTTTGTCCAGCGATAGCCTCCTTATTCAATACAATGGCACGTTGCCATTAGTGCTAATTTGTGATGCATCTCCCTATGGGTTGGGGGCTGTGCTCAGCCACAGATTGCCAAATGGAACAGAAGCCCCTATAGCGTATTACTCCCGAACAATGTCCTCGGCCGAAAGGAACTATAGTCAGCTAGATAGGGAAGCATTGGCTATAGTCTCCGGGGTAAAGAAATTCCACGAATATGTATTCGGACGTGACTTCGAGATAGTCACGGACCATAGACCCCCTACTAGGCCTATTGGCGGGCGACCGCCCAACGCCCGTGGCCTTCTCGCCCAGACTGACCCGATGGACTATCTTCCTAGCGGCATATTCTTACAAATTGCTTCACCGGCCAGGGAAGGACTTAGGGCATGCGGACGCCCTGAGCAGATGCCCGTTACCAGAGACTATCAAGACCCTACCCGGGGTACACCGTCCTGCTAATTGACTCTTTGGACTCTGGCCCAGTCACATCCAAGGAGGTGGCTAGGCATCTTACAAGGACATTACAATAAGGACTGTAATTGGTTGGGTACAAAGGGATGGCCCGCTGCGGGCGGCGTTTCAAGGATTTTGTGAAAAACGAGAGGAGCTATCGGTTCAAGGGGGGTGTCTGTTATGGGGGGACAGGGTGGTGATCCCGGAGAAATTACGGGAAAAGGTATTGGAACTCCTGCATGTGGGCCACCCGGGGATCGTGAGAATGAAGGGTTTAGCGAGGAGCTATGTGTGGTGGCCCTTGATGGACAAGGAAATTAGCGACAGGGTAGGGAAATGCCAAGCCTGCCAAGAGTCAAGGCCACTACCCCCTACAGCCCCAATCAGGGAGTGGGAGAAACCCCAGGGGCCATGGTCTAGGATTCACATCGATTTTGCCGGCCCGTTCCACGGGCAAACCTTTCTAGTGGTAGTAGATGCCTACTCCAAATGGCTAGAAATCATCCTCATGAGATCCATGACGGCCGAGTCAGTGATCTCAGTCCTGAGGCACCTCTTTGTAACCCATGGGTTGCCAGACACCCTAGTTTCCGACAACGGCCCGCAATTCACGGCAACCCAGTTTGAGGGGTACTTGGCGGAGAAGGGCATCAGACATGCCCTCTCGGCACCTTTCCACCCGGCGACGAACGGACTTGCAGAACGTTTCGTTCGGAGCGCAAAAGAAGCATTATCTAGGATAAGGCCAGGCGATTGGCAAACAAAAATCGATACCTTCCTAGCAGTCCAACACAGAACCCCCTGTGTGACAACTGGCCGCAGCCCGGCGGAACTATTGATGGGCAGAAAGCTCAGGTGCCCATTAGACCGACTAAACCCAACCTACACCCCAGATGGGTACAAGGGGGCACTTGGTAAAACAAGAGAAATGGCAGTAGGCGACCCGGTATGGGCACATAACTATAGCGAGGGCCCAACATGGCTAAAAGGGAAAATTCTCGAGATAACCGGGCCAAAATCATATCTGATAGATATGGAGGATGGCCGGGTCTGGAGACGCCACATAGACCAAATAAGAAAACGGGTTGCAAGACAAACAGAAACAAATCAGCCAGGCCCTGACTACCAAATGTTTGACTTCACAGCTGACTCAAACCCGGAGCAAACGGGGACTTATCTGAGTCCGATGAGGTTCAGCGACACCAACCGGTTCCTCCTGAAGACAGCAGGGACGACTCTGCAAATAATCCAGGGCCGGATGGCCTAGAGGAGGAGCTAGGAGGAACAAACAGTCCCTCCGGCCAGCTCGACTCACTCCCAGAGAATGGATTGCGCAGGTCCGAGAGAATTAGGAGACGCCCAGTCTACTTACGTGACTACGTAGAGAAATAAGATGCTAATTTTATGTAAATGTGGGTACAATGCGTTCTGGGAGGGAAGGAGTGTAATGTATCTTTAAGAGTTTTGGAGGGAAACTTAAGGAACAAGCACGTTGTTGATTGGTTGAAGCCTCAGCCAAAACTGTATATAAAGAGGGGTTTTTCCAGACGGCAGTTGCTGGGTTCACTATAAACTAAAGAGCTGTTGTCACTCACTGGTCTCCTGCCTCTTTATTGACCAAATCCAACATAAGGTTTAAAGAGTATCTGATTATTGGACTGCATGGACTGTAAGCTGTTTTTCACCACAAAACATCCCACTGCCAAATCACACTGCCAAATTTCAGTGGCAACCTGGCAATTTTCAATGGCCCAATTTTTGGAATTTCTTCTTTCTTCATCACTGTAACAGTATGTGAGAAAGACCTTGGGAAACAGGGCAAAGAGATGCTTCTTAGGGAATACCAGCTAACAGCATATCCCACAGTTGGAGTCTCAGAAGAGACCACCCCCAAGTTCTCAGGCCATAAAGGTGACAGAGGGAAACTTGTACTTTCAGACTTGCAAGATTCTGTCAATATAGCTTCAGAAAAAAGTAGAATTAGTTCACCTGTTGTATTCCTGTCTAGTCTACCTGGTAAGGCTGACAATAACACTCTTTTTCTATTTACTAGGATGATTATAGGTGACACCAGTGGTGAAATTCAGCCGGATATATCCAGATCTCATGATCCCATAGGGCGGCAGACGTCATCACATCCCGTTTTTGATCCTCTGTGCATGCGCAGAAGCCTCTGCACATGCATGGAGGACGCTCGCACATGCTCACTTTTGTGAACCAGTAGGAAAGGTAAGTGAATTTCACCCCTGCAGAGACCTGTTCAGATGGACTCTTCTATCCACCCAAGGCCATTACCACAGACTGGCCTATAGGAAGCATCCTTGAAGGAAGATGGAGGAAAGAGGGATGGAGAGGAAATACCTTTAAAGAAAGATCAGTGGGTTTGTCCCTCAAGTATCAGGAATTAACTCAAGGGAGTCTTCTTAATTCTGTTCATTCTTCCCCTTGGAAAAGTGTTTCTATTCTCCCTTTCTCCTTGCATTCCAAATTATATCCTACACAAGTATTTCTCCAAAACCCCAGTATTATTGCATCATAGAATTACTCCCTCTTTTGTTGTGGCAATACACAACCTGTCTTCATTACTAACAGATCTGCACAGTGCTATTGGATGGCACCACAAGACACCATAAATCCTTTAGAGATTTATCACTAATTCTTATCACCCTTTTCTTTCCTTATTATGAATCATCCTTGCTTTCTTTTTTCATCCAAAATTACTTGCATAATGTTCCAATTATCTCACTTGATCTTCCCTTTCCCAGACCACTCTGTAGACATAAGCAATTAGCTTGTACCCAGATTTTGTGCATGTCATCATTTCTATATCTCCATAGTTAACATTTATTTGATTTTTCAAAACAATGGTTCTTGGCTCTTGTTTCAATCTTTTTCAATGAAGCAACTCAGCTTTCTCTATCCAAATAAACCAAGTCATGCTTTTATATAAGATTAGCCCAAACTGAAAGGTCTTGATGTACAATTTAAGTTCTAATGGACAGTTAGATAAAGTGCATCCCTTTCCAAATTTTGGGACAACTAATCACAAATTATATACAGTACCATCAATCCAGGTGAAGAATTGTTGAGAGAGAGGGGAGGGAGGGAGAGGGAGGGAGAGAGAGAAAAAGAGGGAGGGAGGGAGGGAGAGAGAGAGAGAGAGAGAGAAAGACAGAGACAGAAAGAGAGAGACTATCTCCTTGTTCATAATCTTATAGCTATATAGTCCTATTTATGTAACACATTTAAATAGGTCATAGGTCATGAGATCAGGCTAGTATGTCATGTGAGCAAGAAAATCAGATCAAATCACTTTGAGGAAGTTAGCTTTAATCCGGATCCTCTTTGCAATTAGACTAACTGAGCTCAGTCAACCAAATCATCAAAAGATTTGATTATAATTTTTATAATCAAACAAAGAACTAGAAAATTTCCATCAAATAGTAGCTTTTCTAAGTCTGTCACCATTACAGCTACTCTACTGATAAATCAATAATCACCCTCATGGCTGCAAGGAACAGGTATGCCTCATCTGCCCCCGTCCAGCAGGGGTGAAATCCAGCAGGTTCTGACAGGTTCTGGAGAACCAGTAGTGGAAATTTTGAGTAGATCCAAGAACCAGCAAATACCATCTTTGGCTGGCCCCAGAGTGGGGTGGGAATGGAGATTTTGCAATATCCTTCCACCAGGAGTAGGGAGGGAATGGGGATTTTGCAGTATCCTTCCCCTGGAATGAGGTGAGAATGCGGATTTTGCCTTGCCACGCCCACCAAGCCACGCCCACCAAGCTACATCACGCCCACCAAGCCACGCCCACAGAACCGATAGTAAAATAAATTTGGATTTCACCACTGCTGTCCAGTGATACAAATTCAATCATGTCACCAGAGGTCTATTTTCTCTGAAGTTTGGCCAGATAAATGCTGGAAAGGGGAAAGAAAAGGATACAAATAATCTTCAATTTACCACTGTAATTGAGCCTAGAATTATGGTTGTAAATTGTGCCAGTTGTTAAACAGGTTATCCTGTGAGCAACCTGGTTTTATGACATTTTTGTGGTGGGTTGTTAAATGTACTGACTGAAACAACTCTTTGGACAACAAAATATGTTGATTAACAAAATAATTGACAGTACAATTCTATGAATATTTACTTATATGGAAGTATGTGTGAAATGTCAATTTAAATCTTTACTATTATGGCCACGATTATTACAGATACTAATAATTAAATCTAATGACAAACTACAAAACATTTGTATAATAGATAAAGTCATTAGAAATAAGTGACATCAATTTACTTTTTCAAGCTTGTAATAATAACTAATTGCTGGCTAAACAGTTTGTGATGAAAAGCCAGAGCTAAAGAACAAAAAAACGTAAGGATGGTTTGTGTATCTCTACCCCCCCCCTCTCTGTGTGTGTGTGTGTGTGTGTAAACTAACTGAATGCTGTTTGCTGGTAAATTGTGCTTCCTGTTTGCTGAAAATTCAACTACAATGAATGCTAAGCAAGAGTCTTGTTTGCAGAAAAGGTGATCTACATAAAATTTATCAAATCCCTCAGGAAAAAAGTTGATAAGAGGTGCGAGTAAACTGCAGCAGTCTGTACAGAAAAGGTGGAATAACAATAGAAAGGGCAGCAATTTGATTATTCCATCAACACAAGGGTGCAATGTTTTGGCATGTGGTCTTAAATCTTCTTTCCAGAACTGCTGAGAGTGAAATATTGAAGTGGAGGAATATGAAAGTTTTATGTTATTTAGCTGGGCTTTGTAAAGCTTTAGATTCACTTGGGGAGAATTCACATTGGAAAATGGGGAGACCAAAAACAGCATCTCTCGGAAATGGATTACAAGCGATCCTCCATTTACAAGAGTTCATTTAGTGACTCTTCAAAGTTATGACGACAATGAAAAAAGTGACTTATGACCATTTTTCACACTTACAACTGCTGCAGAATCCCAGCAAGTGATTAAAATTCAGATGCTTGGCAACTGACTCATATTTATGACGTTCGTAGTGCCTTGGGAGTCATGAGTTCAGCTTCTGCAACCTTCTGACAAGTAGTCAGTGGGAAAACCAGATTCACTTAACAAGCATGTTACTAACGTAAAAACTCTAGTGATTCACTTAACAACTGTGGCAAGAAAGGTCGTGAATGGGGCAAAATTCATTTAACAAATGTTTCACTTAGCAACATAAATTTTGGGCCTTAATTGTGCTCATAAGTCAAGGGCTACCTGTAAGCATAACAGCACTTTGAAGCAGTTCTCCAAATCAGATCCAAATCAGTGCCCTGTCTTAATATTTACAAACAGCAAGTCAATCAAAGTATTTTTCTGCCTTGAGATTATGTTAAATGTACATTAATCATAAAATCATTACACAGTTAAAGTACTTTAGCAGTAATAATAGCTGAAACCAAAACCTGTATCGTAAAATTTGCATATCCTAAATATTCGGGGGGGAAAGTCAATAAACATTCAAACCAGATCTAGCAAATCTAGTTTTCATTATTGGCCCCTAGTCAAGAAATATTTCTAATACTCCCTCCCACGTAGCAGCATCTTGAAATGGTTCACAAATATCTTCAGAGAGTAACTTCACAATATTGTGCTGCTCCTAATGAGAGAGAATATTCTCAGGTGCGGAGAGGTGTGCCACCACCCCAGGCCTTTAGAGGTGGGGAAAACTGCACTACCATGTCTGGCCTCATGTTGCCTGCTTCATAGTTTTGTGGTCCATGAGAATGGATCCCTGGTCAAAAGCATGATGTCTTCTACTTCTCTTTCTCATCTAGAGAGATTTGTAGAGGATTAGATGTCCCACTGAATTCCTATCAAGCAAAGAATAAGGAAACTCCCCTTGCCATGACCTTCAGCAGGTGGCCTTCTGAAGATATCCTTGGGGTAAACCAGGATAAAGCAGGGGCCGGTTTAGCTCACGCTGGTAAAAGCCTGTTATTAAGAACACAGTAGCCTGCAATTACTGCAGGTTCGAGCCCGGCCCAAGGTTGACTCAGCCTTCCATCCTTTATAAGGTAGGTAAAATGAGGACCCAGATTGTTGGGGGGGCAATAAGTTGACTTTGTAAAAAATATACAAATAGAATGAGACTATTGCCTTATACACTGTAAGCCGCCCTGAGTCTTCGGAGAAGGGCGGGGTATAAATGTAAAAAAATAAATAAAAAAAAATCCTTGTCATCTGGAGTGAAGCAGAAGGCTACGAAGGAGAAGGCCTTCCTTGGTGCCAGGCCTGTAACTGTTAAAGACCATTGAGTGACCAAAGAATGGCATGCTTCTGCTGCTTGAGCTGCATTAGGTGTCCGTTTTCTTCAGGGTCAAATTCAATATGACCTTTAAAGTTCTACATGGCATGGGGCCAGGTTACCTATGAAATTGTTTTTATCCAATTACATCAGCCCATCCCACCCAGTCAGCCAGGGAAGGTATGTTATAGAGATGATGTCAGCCAAAGAATTCTGACTGGTGGGGTCCAGGAAGAGAGCTTTCTCTGCTGTTGCCCTAAGCCTATGGAAGATCCCTGCCCTGGAGTTAAGGTGGGCCTCTACTCTCCTGGCCTTCCAGAAAGGCATAAAACATGGCTCTGCAGCATTGCTTGCAGAGAAGCATACAGCCATGGGGCTGCTTATTGCAGAATGGAACAACTCGCTGTAGCCAGCTCAACACTGCCAACTCACTTCTGCCAACCCGCTACTGTCAAGTTGCCTGTTGTGACTCCGGCTCCAGAGCCTGTCCTCACGGAGGAAGATGACTCTGAAAGTGATGGGGAGGAGCTGACAAGGCCTTCCTCTCTAGGACCCTCCTTTCTGGCAACACCTCAGGTTCCAGCTGAAGGCCAGGAGGAGCTGACAAGGCCTCCCTCTCCAGGACCCTCCTTTCTGGCAACACCTCAGGTTCCAGCTGAAGGCCAGGAGGAAGGCATGTCAGAGCACCCATTTATAGGGAGTGATGAAGATCAATCTTGGAATGATCCCAGGCAGCGTCGGAGGGAGAGGCGTGTGCAGCAAAGGAAGAGGTGTGGAAGGGCCAGAGATTGCTGAGTCACTGAGCCATGCCCCACAGGGGATGAAAGTGGGTGAGGTTGCTCTGCAGGCTCTGTGATGGACAAAAACTGTATATCGTGAGTTTTGGATGGGATATTTTTCGGAATTAAGGCTTGGACTTTGTGAATGACTTCTGACTACTCTTTGAACTCTTGGTTGCTCCAGCAATGGACTACAGATACGCTGACTCCTGTTTCTAGAGGTGATAAGAAACTTGGCAGGCATTTGGAAAGTAGCTGCCAGCACTTTTATCTGCTAAAGGGATTCAGGTTGGCTTGTAAAAATAAATTACTAGTAGACGTCGTTTGCTCGTGTGTCTTCCTATGTGAGGTGGGGGGACAGAACATTGCCACAGGACAACTCCAGACAGCCAACTCATTGTGGATGATTAGAGGGAGACCCACGTGGGTCAACGAAGAGCGCATGGGCAGAGTGCAGAGCAGGGAGGCAGCAGTGGCAGAGATTTCCCATTTTCATACCCACCGCTGCTGCTGCTGTGCCGGACTCTGAGCAGGAGGGGCCGGGGATAGCAGTGTCAATGGTGTTAAAGCAGGCATTGGGGAGGTGTGGCAGCTGATGATTTCCCATTTTCACACCCCTGACTGCCATAGCCACCATGCCCATGTGGCAGCAGCAGCTTTACACCCAGCATGGCGTGCTGCAGCAACAGCAGGGGATGTGAAAATGGGAAGCCCCCAGCCACTGTTGCTTCCCCACCAATGGACAGATTGCGACTGCTGCCATCCCCAGCCTCTTCTATTTGGAGCCTGGCATGGCAATGACAGTGGTGGTATGTGTGAAAACAGGATGTCTCTGGTCGCTCCCCCCCCCACACTCTGTCCCCTTGCTCCCTCACCCGTCTGGCTCTCTGCCTGGCTGCCCTCAGCAAGTTGTCCCCGTGGCGATTTGTTCATCTGGAGTTGCCTTGCAGTGGCTTGGTGGTGGTGAGCTGGTGGTTGCGAACTGGCTGCAGTGTGTTGTCCTAGACCTGTTTAGTGCCTCTCTCTGCCTTTTAATTTTAAACATTCCTTGCTTCCTTTAAAATTAATGTTTTTAATATTTTATTGGACACTGCCCATAGAAACTCTGTGAGGGAGATGGACACTTTGTAAATATGATAGATCAATGATGATAGATAGATGGATAGATAGATAGATAGATAGATAGATAGATAGATAGATAGATAGATAGAGATAGATAGATAGATAGATAGATAGATAGATAGATAGATAGATAGATAGATGGATAGATGGATAGATAGATAGATGATAGACAGACAGACAGACAGCTTAGATATTATCCTTTCCATTCCAGGCAAAAAATTTAAAAAGAAAAATAACCTTGAGCTTTGCAGATGTAATTTTTGCTCTTTTCTGCAGCTTTTAGTCTATTGTATAGTTTGTGTTTATCTTTGAGAATTGCCTGAAGGGCAGTATGAAAAGTACTTAGAATAACCAAACCATCATCCTGCCCTTTTTTTCTTTCTAATGATACAGAAATTGAGCAACTGAAATGTTTTTAATCCACTTTAGGAAAGAAAGAAAGTGCATTTCCTGCTAAATTTCTTCAGACGAGCCAGCTTAAGACGCACAAGTTAAAAACTATTTAAGAAATCTGACAGCTCCATAAGGCCAGAACTGTTCAGTTATGTGTGAAGTTCTGTGGATTTGAAGAAATGTCTGGACTAATATATTCAACTGATATCCTTTTGCATTAAAAAAAAAAAGAAAACTGTCTTGGCTTGTTCATCAGACAGCACCACCACTTTGAATAGATTGCATGCCATTTGAGCACATTCAAAAATACAAGATTTTGATTCTGTTTAAAAATAGCATGACATTTTAGTATTTTTTTTTTTAAAAAATGATGAAAGTTTGGGGTTATTTTACTTCCCTGTGTGAATTCCAACCATTTGCAAATGCTGAAATCTTAGAACTTCTATCTGGCAGAAATTCTGTTTAAGCAAAAGCCACAGATTTTTAAATGTAAACTTGGGAACTTTCTCACCAACGTTATATATGAAGATGGAGGAAAAATATGGAAATAAAAGGCCGCATGATTACACCATAAAAGCGTAATGTAAAAGCACTTACAGTAGTAATATCCTCTTTTTATTCTTGTATCAACACGGTTTATAGATTATCTATACTCCCACATGCCCGGGATCTTACTCTGCTCAGTCAACAGATTCAGGTTGACAAGCATTCACCATACTTTGAACAGCGTCCAGATTCAGGGCCTTTAAAACATCCATGGAGGAATAGGGAATCAAAACTGAAATGGCGTGGTATACCGGTGTAGCAAAGACCGTTACGGGCTTTCACTAGAAGCTAATGGAAAGTGCTTGGTATCAATACCTAACATGAAACTGTGTTCTCAAATAAAATGAAAAATAGTTGCAATTACTTTCATGCGCTTACATATTTGTAAGCTAAATTAGGCCGGCCAGGAAGTTGTACCTATCCAAAATTGGTTCATTGTAAAAAACAACAACAACCCAAAACCCTCAGATTTTGATTTAGTTAGCAGTTGAATAAGAACCCACCGGGGAAAACCAGGGTTATAAACTAGACTGAGAAGTAAAACCAACCAATAACCGACCAATCAGCAATTGCAAACCACTTCCCTCCAAAACTAACAAGTTATACCAAGTTCAGTTTTAAAGAGACCATCAACAAGCCCAATTTACATAGTAAGGGAAGGATCTTTCTCTTTATGTTCCTACAACCTCATTTTATTTCCATGATCCCTGAGAATGAGGGAAACATTTTCTTTAATAACTTAGAAATAACTGTCTGGTTTGGTTCTGCAACCCAACAAGACAGACACAGACTTCAGAGGATAATTAGAACTACAGAAAAAACAATGGCTACCAGCCTGCCTTCCATTGAGGACCTGTATACTGCACGAATCAAAAAGTGGGCTGTGAAAATATTTACAGACCCCTCACATCCTGGACATAAACTGTTTCAACTCCTACCCTCAAAACAACGCTATAGAGCACTGCACACCAGAACAACTAGACACAAGAACTGTTGTGACCCAAGTTCCTGGACCCGGACTCCTGGACTCTCGGATGATTCAGAAAGTGAGGGAGAAGACCTGGCCAGCCCTGCTTCTTGTGAGCCCTTTCCCTCCCTGGCACCCACTCAAAGGGAGGAGGAGGGGCCGGCAAAGCCTGATTCCATGGAGCCTCCTTCTGATTTGGCAACGCCCCAAGAACAGTTTTGGAGTGATGCAAGATTACGAAGACGTGACCGGCGTGCGCAGCAGCGGAAGAGTTGGGACAAAGCCAAGTCATAATTGTCATGCAGTGACATCTGCAGAGACTATAAATAGGAGGCGGGACTTCCTGGTTTTTTGTCTTGGACAAAGTAATGAATTTGCGCGGGCAATCTGTATCAACGGAGGGAAGAATATATTCGTGAGTAATTCTGGCCTTATCTGTAATTTCCTTGTTATCTCCAGAAACTTGGCAGGCCCGTGGGTAGACGTAGCCAGGACATTTATATATATGTAAATAAATCAGGAAAGAGGCCTCTGACTGACTCTTTGCTGGGAGTATTGGGGGAAGGGAAACAGAACAAGAACAGTTTTTTCCTGAACACCATCACTCTGCTAAACAAATAATTCCCTCAACACTGTCAAACTAGTTACTAAGTCTGCACTACTATTAATCTTCTCACCGTTCCCATCACCCATTTCCTCCCACTTATGACTCTAACTTTGTTGCTTGTCTCCTTAGGATTTATATTGATATTGTTTCCTGATTGCTTATGACTATCATTAAGTGTTGTAAGTGTTGTGCCTTGATGAAGGTATCTTTTCTTTTATGTACACTGGGAGCATATGCACCAAGACAAGTTCCTTGTATGTCCAATCACACCTGGCCAATAAAAAATTCTATTCTATTCTATTCTATTCTATTCTATTCTATTCTATTCTATTCTATTCTATTCTATTCTATTCTATTCTATTCTATTCTATTCTATAGTTAAGAGAGACTGTTTGCATCTTACACCTCTTTAGCCTGACATTTTTGGAAATTAAAACAAAGATGTATCTACAGGTGATGAAGCAGTGCTATCCCAGCCCAAGACATTTTCTATTTGTAGTTATAGGGCCGATCTTTTAGAAGGCAATGGGACAACTTGTCACAGATAACTCGCTGTGGCCACCATGGCCAACTCGCCACGGTCAACTCATCATGCCAACTGGCTACAGGACAACTCATTGCAAGACAATTTAACAATTCAATTTAATAATGAAAAGAAACTATTGTTTCCTTTCATTATATCCAATTAATATAGTTATTACATACTTATGCTTATATATATGCTTATATATTATATAGCTATTTTCATGCTTATGCTTATATATACTGTTGTGACAAAATAAATAAATAAATAAAAATAAATAAATAAATTCTATTTGTTTAAAATAAAATAAAAATTATTTTAATGTTTGTCATTCACATGCCATTCTGCCCCTCCTTTAGCATCCTTTCTTTAATGATTCAATTCCACCATTTCTTTCATATCAGTGTAAGTCTTGTCCTGCAGTGAGTTGTCATGTGGTGAGATGGTTGTGGTGAGTTATCCTGCAGTGAGTTGGTTGTGGCGAGTTGCCATAGACCCATTTTAGAAGTAGCTTAACCTTCCTAAGTCAGCCAAACTAGGTAGATCAGACCAAGAAATCAATTCCATGGAAAGGAGTTGGAACTATTTTTATTGGCTATCATAATTGTTCTGTACCTCCTCTTCTCTTTATAGTTAATAAATTATGGAGGCACTTCCAAATGTTACCTAGTGCTCTGGACTTTAAAAAGAAATCAACCCCTTTTGCCTAGAAAACAGTTCCTTCATATTTTGGTCAAGGTCATCTTCCTTACTCTTTATGGGGCCATACTGCATCAATATTATAAGTGTTTGTTTCCAGTTTCTTTCTCTTTGTTCGTATCATAGTATGCAAGACTTTACAGATGTACGCTTTTGAAGGAGCAGAGAGCATGGCTGGTTTGAAGGCCTCGCTTCCATGACATGTGAATATGGCACCTTGAACTTTAAGCCAGCTTCGTTTTGCTTGTGGATTTCTTTTTGGTTGTCCACTTTCAGTACTCAAGATGATACAATTTAAAATGCAAGTGAATGAATTGCTGCAAAGAGCCCTTATTCTGCAGCTGTCCTCATCTGCTGAGCATCTTCCTTGGTCTTGACTTCTGAGTAACCCTGGCTCAGAGAGATAGGAGTAATCCAATCCACTTTCCAAACTCCATTAGGCATGGATGCAGTCAAGAGATAAACTTTAATAATTGTTCAGGCTCTTCTTGCCCTAGAAGAAAAAACACTTTAAATTACCAGCATGTATATGCCTGCATACACACACACACACACACACACAAATAACATCCAGTCTTTTAATGTGAGTGTATTATTTAGCAAGCTCTAAGTATTTATAACTTTGAGCAACAGAAAATGATGGCTCATCCATATTTAAATTTACAGGCATGCTTTAATTATCTTCTTGTATGTATGGCATTCACTTGCTGTGCAACTTTGCTGCTGAATCCAATATTATGAAATCCCTGGTGTGACATAGGGTAGCCATCTGTTCTATGATTTATGGGGATCACTTTTGTACAGATATTTTGCATTCAAAATGATCAACCTGGAGACTTTGAGCTCTCTTGACTCTTTGGGCTGGAGAGCTTTCCAGGAAGGAAGGGATTAAAATTTATGGACTAGTTCCCATGAAAAATCTCTAGGAGGAGACATTTAGCAGAGGGTCTATGACAATTCACCAAATTGCCATGGCCAACTTGCCACAACCAACTCGCCATGGCCAACTCTCCACAGCCAACTTTCCCCGGCCAACTCGCTGCAGGACAAGTCGCTGTGGGACAAGAGTGACAGTAATATCAAAGATATGGTGGAATAGAATAATTAAGAATAATTAAAGAATAATTAAAGAAATGGTGCAAAAGGAGCGACAAAATGAAATTGTGAATGTCAAAAATTCAAATATTTTTTATTTATTTTAAATAATTAAATAGAATCTTTAAAATGTCCTGCAGCTAATTGTCCTGCAGTGAATTGGCCATGGCAAGTTGGCTGTGCCAAATTTTCCCATTCCTGCTGACTGTTTTCCCAAATGTAGGGAATATAGCCAGGCTTATTTAGCTTCTGAGCCCAGACATGTTTTGGGTAGAATGATACCATTGGTTGAGAGAAGTTATCTGAAGGACTCTTAAAAGCAATAACTGGATCAAGACCAATGTTTTATCTGGCTATGTAAAACATCAGTCTAAAAGTATGCCTCAGCTTTCTTCCACCTGAGCCCTTCCCATCGTCCTTAAACTTGTCCATGTTGATCATGGCTGATGGGACTTGTAGTCTAAAATATCTGGAGGTCATCAAATTGGGGAGGGCTGGACACATTTGCCCTCATTTTATTTTACCAGTGGCAACACAGATGTTCTAAAGAACATCGTTAAAGAGTACGGAGTATGGAATATGGAGACCATGATGTTTCTTCAGTATTTTTATAATCGTAACTTTATTCAGTTTCAGTTTCCTTTCATTCTATTCACTGGTTAGTATCATGGTAAAAACTCTCTCCGTATATAAACCAGTCTTCTTTAGAAGCCTTACATAAGTAGTCCTCGGCTTATGACCACTACTCAGCCCCCGGTTCTTGTTGTTAAGTGAGAAATATGTGAAGTGAGTTTTGACCTATTTTACGACCTTTCTTGCCCTGGTTGTTAAGTGAACCCCTGCAGTGGTTATGTTAGTTACATGATTGTGAAGTGTATCTAGATTCCCCATTGACTTTGCTTGCCAGAAGGTTGCAAAAGCTGATCATGTGACTCTAGGATACTGCAACCATCATAAATATGAACCAATTGCCAAGCATCCGAATTTTGATCACGTGACCATGGAGATGCTCCAAAAGTGTGAAAAACGGTCATATGTCACTTCTTTTCAGTGCCATTATAACTTCGAATGGTAACTAAATAAACTGTTGTAAATTGAGGACAATCTGTAATCTCTGACAGTCATCAATTTACCTCAATTTTGTGAAATGAATTCTATAAGCTGATATATGAAGAAATGTGTCTTTATTCCAGTGGTGAAATCCAAATTTTTTTTTACTACTGGTTCTGTGGGCGTGGCTTGGTGAGAGTGGCAGGGGAAGGATATTGCAAAATCTCCATTCCCTCCCTACTCCTGGGGATAGGATATTACAAAATCTCCATTCCCACCCCATTCTGGGGCCAGCCAGAACTACTCAAAATTTCCGCTACTGGTTCTCCAGAACCTGTCAGAACCTGCTGGATTTCACCCCTGCTTTAAATTCCCAATCGGTTTCTTTCTTCTTCTTTTGGTTAAAAAAATGCTGTTTTCAAAAATTTCCTTTCACTTTTCTACCATTCTTTTTGCAACCATCTATAATTTCTATCCATCAAATGTATGTGTGTGTACATCCACTTTGGAACAGGTCTCAAGCAAATGAACCTGGGTGTCCATTATCAACTCCCTTCAACATTTGGCAGTCAGAGGTAAGTGGATTCAAACATGAACGGCTTAGTTTTAGGTATCCTATTAAGATAATGAACTTTTCGTTGCGAGGGGAATATGAAAAGGTCAGAAATTAAGACTGTAATATTCTTAAGCATACTTTAACAGACCATTTAATTGCGCTTACGTTTTGGGCACAAATTGTAAAATGTTAAACGGGTTTTCTCCAATGCTTCCATGCACCGCTTTAAAAAAATAAATGTTCAAAAATAAAAAATAAACAAAAATAAACAATTGAGGAGCTCGTAGGCACCTCTCACTTCTCCTTATGAATTGCATATCCAGTATCTATTTATAGGCACAGCAATTGGCTTATATACTTTTTTTTTTTTTGCATATGTATAGCAGTCATGAAAATCTGGCCAACAGACTTCAATAGCCATGTTTCAAGCGGTTGAATGGAGGGAATTTAGGACAGCTTTTATTCAGGACTTGTGCAAGCAAAGTCGCATGGAATTATTTCATTCATGACTGAAAACCCTTTTAGTATCTTCTTCAGTTATCTTCCTGGATTCTAATTCTTGCTAGAAAAATGCCATTTCTCAGAATTCTAGGTTTCTTTTATTAAATAGATGTGTGTGTATGTTTATATTTGTATGTTTTGGTGGAGCAAAGAATTGTCTGAAATAGAAAATGGGTGGGTGGGTTTTGTTTTGTTTTTTTGCATTAATTAGCCCTTTCCTCTACCAAAGTGAACCCCCCTACCCCCGCCTTCAATCCCTCTACACCAGTGTTTCTCTCATCCTATTCAAAAGTGCAGTGTTTCTCAACCAACCTCAATTCCCAAAATTGACTTTGAATTAATTCGTATAATTGCTTTGATAGGGATTAAATTAAATTATTAAATTGATTTTGAATTAATTAATTCATGTGATTCATTTTATAATGATTAAATTAAATTGTTAAATTAATTTTGAATTAATTAATATGATTAAGAATTCAAAATGGAATTCTGGGTGTTAAAAGTCCAGACATCTCCAAGGTTGAGGGACAGTGCTCCATGCAGCAGCACAGTTAAAATAACCTCAATTTATATAAATGGATGTTATTTTAGATCTTCATGGTAGCACGGGTGAGATTCTTCAAGGAAGTTGTGTCTCTTTCCATTGACTAAAATTGTTGCCCTAAAAATTCTCCCCTTTATGCCCATGGACTTTAATATAAGCCCTCTGGACTATAGTTTGATTGTAGATAACACACAGGTCCAAGTCCTCTTCAGCCATAGAAGCTCTCTTTGTCCCAGTCCAACCCTCCTCATAAGGTTGTTGTTGTGGGAAAAGCAGGAGGAGGGGACACTGTGTTTGCTGCTTGGTTTATGAAAAAAGGCAGGATATAAATCAAATTAATCTCTCTATAATCAACTTTTTTCAGGAGGGAGAGGCTTAGAGTTTTGGAAGAAAGAGCAGAGTCAAATACTTTTAGAGCTAAGGTTCACTATTCCTGATGGAGATAGTATTATTTCATGTCCATCAGATACCATGACAGGCAAGTTTTTTTTTAAAAAATCTATTTCTTGCTTGGGTAGAATTCAGAGAGGAAAATATTTCTTTTAGTGTAATCCATTATCTTGTTCTTTTACTTTTTCCTTCAGCATGGTGAAAGAATGCCCTGCAGTTTTAATAACCAAAAAGGGAAATATTAACTAACTAACTAACTAACTAACTAACTAACTAACTAACTAACTAACTATATATATATATATATATATTCTAATTATGATTTTGCTCATGTTTAAAGCAAGTCTAAGAAGAAAATCTAGTTTTGATACCATCACATATAACCTTATTAACTGATATGTGTCTTCTATACTCAAGCCAATGGCTAGTAACAAGATAGTATGGTTCCAAATGTAATTCAGACTTGCTACAAACCTTAGGATCACTATAAATATTTTTCCCAAACAAAATCTAATGAAGCATAACAATAAGCAATTCAATTGTGTATTTCATAAAATAAGAAAAAGAATGGAGTTGATCTAAATGGAAGTCAGTCATGTAATTCCTGGACCTTGTATCCAGATTCTTGGGAGATCTATAGGTTTATTTTCTTTAAAAAAAATGACATACTGTAATGTAAGTTAAACTGTTAACAGTACCTTACAAATTTTTAAATTAAAATGGCTAAGAATTTCCACAGACACCCTTAAAATCGGACTATGAGCTAGACTCTATTATAGCGGATGTCAGGTATATCAATATTTCTAAGAAATGCTAAGCCAAACTATTGATGGTCAGTGGATTTGATAATAGTCTGACACAAGATCAATAGGTGTCAGTAGCTGTACTCAATAGAAATGAGATTGTATCTCTTTCAATTGTTTTAAAAAAACACAGTATTAGATTTTGATACTGGTAGATTTCAAATCACTGATAGTTTTGATGTAATGAAAAATTTTAAGGGATAAATTTAAACATTTTGTAGAATAAATAAATATGCAACTATTAGATTTTGTTTGTGTCTATGACTACATATACTAAAAAAAAGTATTTAAAATTTCTCTTCTACTTTTTTATATAATAATTTTAAGAATATCATTGGCAATTTATAAGAAAAGGAAGCAAGTAGAAATTTATTTCTAAACCTAATAATATCCAAAAGTCTAAGCTCAAGTACACCCCGAGGCAAACAAAATTTAAAATGGAATTCCCTTCCAGAAACTTGCAAATTTGGGGAAGGAGGCAGGGTTAAACAAAGAAACTTTGTAGTTAACTGCTTTAAATTTAGCCAGACTATTAGCCTAGCCCTAGATGGACTTTTGTTCTGTATTTGCAGATTCTTGTTCTTAAATATACTCATTTTTCTTATTAGAGTGCTTTCCTATATTACTTTAGGGTCCTCTGTTATTTTGGGATGGGGCATAAAATCTTTGTCCTGCTGCAAAAACAAAACTCAAATCTTTGTGATCCAGCAAAATGAAATTTAACGAAGAGAAAAGCAAGGTTTTACACTTAGGCAAGAAAAATCAGAAGTACAGGTACAGACTAGGTGAAATCAGGCTTAGTGGCAGTAACTGTTCTTCACTCCTCTGAAAACAACAAAATACCTTATGCCACCAGGCTTGAAATCCTGGGATTAGAAAACTTAGAACTCCGCCGACTCCGACATGACCTGTGTTTAACACATAAAATCATCTATTGCAATATCCTTCCTGTAAATGACTACTTCAAGCTTCAATCGCAATATTACAAGAGCAAAAAATAGATTCAAGCTTAATGTCAACCGCTTCAAACTTGATTGCAGAAAATATGACTTCTGCAACAGAGTTGTTAATGCTTGGAACTCATTACCTGACTCCATAGTCTCTACAAAAAATTTCAAAATCTTCAACCAAAAACTGTCTACTATTGACCTCACCCCATTCCTAAGAGATCCGTAAGGGGCATGCATAAGAGCACAAAAGTGCCTACCGTTCCTGTCCTATTGTTCTCTTTATTATATCTAATTAATATAGCTATGCATATCCTTTATATATATATATATATATATATATATATATAGTTATTCGGGTTTTCTCCCGCGTAAAATTGGAAGTGTCTTGGCGACGTTTCGACGAAGTCTCATCGTCATCTTCAGGCTTCAGCTTCATGCTTCTGGGAGCAATGTGTGATTGCAGCTGTTTCTTCCTTTTAAACTGCTAGTGGGGGTTTGAACTGATTGGGTGGGAGCTTGGCTGTGCTCTGATTGGCTGGGGTTTTTTTGTGCTCTGATTGGCTGGGGGGGTGTCCTGTGGGGGTGGGGTCTTGGTTGTGCCCAGAGTAATGTGAGTTGCGGGGGGATTTGAGCTGGTGAGTTGCATTGCTGTTGTTTGGCTTCATGTTTGTGGCCACACAACAGCAATGCAAACAACAGCAATGCAACTCACCAGCTCAAATCCCCCTGCAACTCACATTAATCTGAGCAAAACCAAAACAGGACACACCTCCAGCCAATCAGAGCACAAAAAACCCCCCATCCAATCAGAGCACAGCCAAGCTCCCACCCAATCAGTTCAAACCCCCACTAGCAGTTAAAAAGGAAGAAACAGCTGCAATCACACATTGCTCCCAGAAGCACGAAGCTGAAGCCTGAAGATGACGAATGAGACTTCGTCGAAACGTCGCCAAGACACTTCCAATTTTACGCGGGAGAAAACCCGAATAACCAAAGACCTACATACAAACACACGCGAAAACCTCAAAAAACATATATATATATATATATATATATATATATATATATATATATTTATATATATATATATATAGGCTTTTGTTGCTCCCAGAAGCACAAAGCTGAAGCCTGAAGATGACGAATGAGACTTCGTCGAAACGTTGCCAAGACATTTCCAATTTTACACGGAGAAAACCCGAACAAGCAAAGACCTACATATATGTGTGTATATATATATATATATATATATATATGTTTTCTGAGGTTTTCACGGTGTTTGTATATAGGTCTTTGGTTGTTGGTTTTCTCCGTTGAGTCTGACGTTGACGAAGTCTCATTCGTCATCTTCAGGCTTCAGCTTTGTGCTTCTGCTTTGCTCCCAGAAGCACGGTTGAAGCCTGAAGATGACGAATGAGACTTCACGAAACGTCGCCAAGACACTTCCAATTTTACACGGAGAAAACCCGAATAACCAAAGACCTATATACAAACACCCGTGAAAACCTCAGAAAATATATATATATATATATATATATATATATATATATATATATATATATATATATATATATATATATATATATATAGGTCTTTGTTGCTCCCAGAAGCACGAAGCTGAAGCCTGAAGATGACGAATAAGACTTCGTTGAAACGTTGCCAAGACATTTCCAATTTTACATGGGAGAAAACCCGAACAAGCAAAGACCTACATATATGTGTGTATATATATATATATATATATATATATGTTTTCTGAGGTTTTCACGGTGTTTGTATATAGGTCTTTGGTTGTTGGTTTTCTCCCGTGTAAAATTGGAAGTGTCTTGGCTACGTTTCGACGAAGTCTCATTCGTCATCTTCAGGCTTCAGCTTTGTGCTTCTGCTTTGCTCCCAGAAGCACAAAGCTGAAGCCTGAAGATGACGAATGAGACTTCACGAAACGTCGCCAAGACACTTCCAATTTTACATGGGAGAAAACCCGAACAACCAAAGACCTTTATATATATATATATATATATATATATATATATATATATATATATATAAATATTTATTTCATGATATGTTTTTTTTTTACTATGACAATGTTTATGTATACTGTTGTGACAAAATTAAATAAAAAACAAAAAAAAAACTGTGAGAGGAATCTTGGAGACCTAGTGGACAATCTTTTAAAGGTGAGCTAACTGTGCAGCAGCAGCCAAAAAAAGCCAATGCAACTCTAGGTTGCAGTAACAGAGGGTTAATCAAGATCACATGAAGTACTAGTACCGCTCTACAAAGGCTGCATCCAGCTTTGGTCACTCCAATGCAAAAAAGATGTTGAGACTTTGGAAAGAGTTCAGACAAGAGCAACAAAAATGATTACGGGTCTAGAAGCTAAAGCGTAATAAGAAGTATTGCAGGAACTGGGTATTCCTAGTCTAGTGAAAAGAAGGACCAGTGGTGATAGGATAGCAGTCTTCCAATACTTGAAGATCTGCCACAAGGAAGATGGGGCTACGGCAACTTATTTACCAAGGCATCTGAAGCAGTGGTGGGATTCAAATAATTTAACAACCAGTTCTCTGCCCTAATGATTTCTTCCAACAACCAGTTCACCAACTGTTCAGAAAGTTAATAACTGGTTCTCCTGAAGTGGTGCAAACTGGCTGAATCCCACCACTGACCTGAAGGCAGGACAAGAAACAATGAATGGAAACTAACCAAGGAGAGAAGCAACCTAAAAATAACTAGGAAATTCCTAACAGCGAGAACTATTAATCAGTGAAACAAATTTGCTTTAGGAAATTATGGGCGCCCCAACACCGGAAGCTTTAAATAGAGACTGGACAGCCATCTATAAGAAATAATATAGGTTTCCTGCGAGAGCAGGGGGTTGGATTAGATGACCTCCAAGGTCTCTTCCAAAACTGCTACTGTTACATATTGTTTCTTCAGCCCAGTATAGGAGTTTCCTACCACACACAGAAGTGAGAGGAACTTGTTACTGGTTTGGAAAAATCGAGAGCAGATGCCAAAGATCTGAGCCCTGTTTTTGCAGTCCCTCAAAGGAGTTCCCTTCCATGCCTGGAGGGTAAGGAACTCCTTTGAAGGGCTGCAGAAAGGAAGCTTGGAGCCTTGGTGGAGCAGTGGTTAGAGCACAGTACTGCAGGCTACTTCTGCTGACTCCCAGCTGCCTGCAATTTGGCAACTCAAATCCCACCAGGCTCAAGGTTGACTCAGCCTTCCATCCTTCTGAGGTGGGTAAAATGAGGACCCTGATTGTTGGGGGCAATATGCTGACTCTGTAAAACCACTTAGAGTGGGCTGTAAAGCACTGTGAAGCGGTACATAAATCTAAGTGCTATTGGTATTGCTACTGGATCTTGATGATCTGAGCTTTGCTTCTGCAGTCCATTGCAAGAATTCCCTTCCACACTTGGAGGGAGCTGCCTGCCCTCCTTCAACAGGCAGCTCTTTAGCTTTGTATGCTTAAAGTACTGTTGCTTAACAACCAAACCAGGAGAGCCGAGATTGTCTTCATTGACCAAAACGGTCATGTGGGTGACTTAGTTTATGACCACTTTGCTCAATGACTGAAATTCCAATACCAGTTGTAGTCATAAGTTGAGAACTACCCATACAGCTCCTAAATTACCAATAAAATTGTTCATATACCACTTAGTGGCTTAAAAGAAGAATTCCCTGCTAAGGAAGAAGAATCAGAATGCTGTTCTAGCAAGAAGCTTAATTTTAATATAACACTAGTTATATTTAAACTGTTTTTCTCATATGCAAATGTATGCAGATCTGTAGCATAATGCAAACCATGTTTACTATCATAATTCCACATAATAGGACATTAGAAGGCATAATTCTAAGCACATTTACTCAAACATAAACATAACCCAGTTAATTTCTCTGCAGTAAGTACGTTTAGGATTGCAAGTTGAATAATTACTTACTTACGCTGATGATACTCAGCTGTACTTTTCCACCCCGGGCCACCCCAACAAAGCTGTTGAAGTGCTGTCCCGGTGTTTGGAAGCCGTACGGGTCTGGATGGGGAGAAACAGGCTCAAGCTCAATCCCTCCAAGACGGAGTGGCTGTGGATGCCGGCACCCCGATACAGTCAGCTGCAACCGCAGCTGACTGTTGGGGGCGAGTTATTGGCCCCGATGGAAAGGGTGTGCAACTTGGGCGTTCTCCTGGATGCATGGCTGTCTTTTGAAGATCATTTGACGGCTGTCTCCAGGAGAGCTTTTTACCAGGTTCGCCTGGTCCGCCAGTTGCATCCCTTCCTAGACTGGGATGCCTTATGCACGGTCACTCATGCGCTCGTGACATCTCGCTTGGATTACTGCAACGCTCTCTACATGGAGCTCCCCTTGAAGGGCATCCGGAGGCTGCAGTTGGTTCAGAATGCAGCTGCGCGGGTGATAGAGGGAGCCCCTCGTGGCTCCCATGTTACACCTATCCTGCGCAGACTGCACTGGCTACCTGTGGCCTTTCGGGTGCGCTTCAAGGTGTTGGTCACTATCTTTAAAGCGCTCCATGGCATAGGGCCGGGTTACTTACGGGACCACTTACTGCCACCGATTGCCTCCCACCGACCCGTACGCTCTCACAGAGAGGGACTCCTTAGGGTGCCGTCCGCCAGGCAGTGCCGACTGGCGACACCCAGAGGAAGGGCTTTCTCTGTGGGGGCTCCCACCCTCTGGAACGAGCTTCCCCCAGGGCTGCGCCAACTTCCCAACCTCCGAACCTTCCGCCGCGAGCTTAAGACACATCTATTTATTTGCGCAGGGCTAGCCTAGGGTTTTTAGTTTTAAATTTAGTTTTAATGGGGTTTTATACTATTTTAGTGATATTTTAATTTCGGCCTAATTAATAAGTTTTTTAATTGTTGTTTTTATTTGTATTATTCTTATGTTTTTATATGGCTGTGCACCGCCCTGAGTCCTTCGGGAGATAGGGCGGTATAAAAATTCGAATAAATAAATAAATAAATAAATAAATAAACTGAATAATTGAGAAAATCCACAAGGTCACTTAGCTTGATTTCTTTCCTCGGTGGTACAAGTCTGGGTACAGATGCCAAGTGTGGGAGGGTCAAAAGAAGACACTATGCCTTCTTATGAAAGCACCTGGCCAAGTATTTTGCCTGTATATAGATAGCCCTTCTTTAGCAGACAACCTTGTTTAAAAACACCATCAATCATGATGGTGATGAAAAAGTAACTTTGAGATCAATCCCCTCATTGACCATCTTTGGAGGTCTATAAAGCCAAGGAAAGCTGAAGTAAGAATCATAAGCACAGTTGTGATTTCAGTTTGCACCACTTTGCTTAACCACTGATGTGCAGGTCCCAATTATGGTCACTAAACAAGAATTGTCTGTCTGGAAAGGATCTGTGACAGCTGTGATAATGTCTGACTTTTGTCAGTATTTAAGTTTTTAGGTTCTAATGATTCAAGGCCATTATTGTAAATGTTGGATAAAAATGGAATCTCATGGGAACGTATTCTATCCCATCCATTATCATGGAATTAGCACTTCAGATTTCTCTTTGACAATAATATGCCAGAGATTAGCTCTGTAAAGTGGAAAAAAACAAAATGAGATTTCTTCCAACAAGTGGTTCTCTAAACTGCTTAGAAAGTTAACAACCGGTTCTCTTGAACTGGCTGAATCCCATCACTGGGTGGAGGTTAATGCAAACAATGCCTGAATAAAACACAGAGGGAATATATGAAGATCCCAAACTTCCAGACATTTCACTTTTATATATTCCCATTGGACAATTCCCCAGCTGATGGGTCTTCACAGCAGCTGGGGGGACGAAATACCTACGACTCAATTTTATGTTCAGGTAGTCCTTGACTTACAACCATAATTGAGCCCAAAATTTCTGTTGACAAGAGAAACAGTTGTTAAGTGAATTTTGCCCCATTTTATGACCTTTCTTGCCACAGTTTTTAAGTGAATCACTGCAATGGTTAAGTTAGTCACATCGTTGTTAAGTGAATCAGGCTACCCTATTGACTTTGCTTGTCAGGAGGTCACCAAAAGTAATCACATAACCCCGGCACATTGCAACCATCATAAATATGAGTCAGTTGCCAAGTGCCTGATTTTTGATCACATGACTGTGGGGATGCTGCAACGGTCGTAAATGTGAAAAACTGTCAAAAGTCACTTTTTTTCAGTGCTGTTGTAACTTTGAACGGTCACTAAATGAATTGCTGTAAGTCAGGAGTCCGTGAACCAGCACCGGGTTGCATTATGTCAGAAACCAGGCCATGCAAACAAGCGAAGCCCCATCCGCGGGATGCAGGCAGCACATAAAACCACACCCACTTTGCTCCGCGGAAAAACCTCTCTTCACGGAACTGGTCCTTGGTGCCCAAAATGTTGGGGCACTGCTGTAAGTTGAGGACTACCTGTACTGCATAGCACCAAAGCGCTTAGAGTTTAGCCTAAGTAGGTGCACTGATTCACAAAATAATGAAATTTAAATTTTATTAACCTTCTACTTCAATGTAGCCAACTATAACACATTTTGTAGACTTTGAAGTGTAACAGTCCAATATAACATCAGTTGCTGCAAAACGTTTTTAGAAGATACGACAGCTGTAAGAATGAAATACCTATGACTCCGTCACCCATTTTCTTAATAAAAACATTCCTGAGAAAATGGGTCTATAAACAACAACGGGGAGCCAAGAACTGAGAGCAAAGAGAAGACATCCACAGTAGTAGGCAAAGTGAGTAGGCAAAGCGAGGAGACAAGACTAGAGAACAAGATATAAGGCAGGGTCAATAGAAGAGCTCAGGTTGACCTTGCTCTGGAAGAGTCAGTGGCCAATCTAGACCAAAAAAAAGAAAAGAAAAGGCATTTCAGATGAAGAAGCTGCAGATGGTCTACAGGCAGTGGTCAAGAGAATGCTGTCATATGGCTAAACCCACAGGGTAGTGGTAGATGATTCCTGGCAGTTGGAGAAGGGGCAGATGGTTGAACTTGCTCTCCTAGACCAGTAATGGGTTTCAATTTCAGTCGTTACCGGTTCGCTCGCAGGTGCAGGCGCGCTCATGCAGACAGGCGTGATGCTTCTGCACATGCACAGAGATGTCCGGGCAGGTGGGCCGAGCCTCCCACTGCCACCGCTACCGGTTTTCCCGAACCGGGACGAACCGGTAGCAACCCACCACTATCCTAGACCCTGTATGACTGCTGCATGGAGACACCTTACTCAGATATCAATGCATGGATGAAGAGTTCCTTTGAGGGAGTGGGCACGTGGGGACTCCTTCCTCAAGTATACGCGTCAAAGCATTTCATTTCACCACTAAAGAAAGACAAGGCCACTGGGAGCCTCAATGAATCTCTCCCATGTCTTTGCTTTCCATTAGGCATGGGCTTTATATAAATTTGTTAACATCTATTGATTGTCTGAGGCCTATGAGACGAAAAGGAGGCTACTCACCCATTGTTTATTCCTGGGAGCTATTGCCACCTTGTGGGTGCTCATGTTTTTCTTGTTTCCTAAATCAGTTCTTAGGCCATGCAGCCAAATGTCCCTGGTTATAACTAGCAGTTCTTTCCCAAAGTCTTAAAGACCTTTCCTGCGGCTTGAAATCCATCACCCAAAGATGCTTGTCGTTGAATTTGTAACTTGCTGCAGGCTTTTAACAGTGCATCCTGCCTGCCTGCCTGCCTGCCTGCCTGCCTGTCTCCCTTTTGTACGCTCAGAATGGACATGGTCAAAGCTTTCTTTTTTTCTTTTCGTTGGCGAAGAATTTAAGGGATGAATTGGGCACTTTAGAAGCTTAAGACATCCACTGTATTCCATAATGCAGATGGTCCTTGACTTACGACCATTTATTTAAGGATGATTTGAAGTTATGAGGGCCTCGGGAACAGTGATTTAACACCCTTGTTCGAAATTACGATTGTCACCCAACCTCCTCAGTCACAAGATTGCAATTCAGTGCTGGCCAACTGGCTCACATTTCTAACAGTTGTAATTACAATCGGTCATGGGATCGCAATTCGCAGCCTTCCCAGACAGCTGCCAACAAGCAAAGCCAATTGGGGAAGTATGTTTCACGTAAAGGTCATGTGATTTACTTGCTAGTCATGATAAAAATGGTCATAACATTGGGTCCAGTCACACGATGTCTCACTTAACAACCACATCGCTTAGTGATTGAAATTAGAGTCCCAACTGTGATCGTAAATCAAGGACTACCTAAACTACTGTAACCCCATCCATTTTGGCAGTGTAGACTTGCTGTAAAAAGCTTAATTAGGCTTTCATTCAGTCTGATGTGTGTTGTTCACCCGAGGCCTGTCATATACAGAGTGAATATTCAGCCATTGAGACACGACAGTCTTCTATCAATTGAAGAGCACATCTGTACCTGACTACTTTTGTTTACCTTACCTAGCCAGGATTTCTCAGACACCCAGAAATGATTCAGTTATCAATTAGGTTGAGGCCCTCTGGTTTAAGATTTGCTTTTTTTTTTCCTGTTAAAAAGAAAAGGAACATTGGAACATGGAAATGAAATAAAGCACCCAAACTAAAGTAAACTAAAAATGACACACAACTTGAATAATTTTTAGTAAAACAGACTGAGCAAATATCTAAATCTGCCCTCCCGGGAGTTTGAAGCTTGGCCTGTTCTTACTTAAACAGGAGACCCTGAAATCCATTCCTCCAAGTTGTCATACATTGACACACATTTTTTTTCCCTCTGACCCTGTCAGAGTTGAGGTAAGATAAGCAGCACAGTTAAAACCAAGTCCAAGGACAACTGGCCTGGAAAGAATATGGAGTGATTGCCACTTTCAATTACTGTTGACATTTCTACATCTACTGAATGCCCAATGGGATCATAAGAATATATTTTTAAAGCTCTGCATGCAACATTTGGATTGTAATCTGCATCCTCCTTGATATCTATCCCCTTAAAGATGATGCCGCACGCACCAAATCATTTCATTTTTTGCAAATTGCTTGTGCAGCTTCCTCCATTTCTTTTGCAGTGGGGGGGAGGAGGAGGAGGAGGAGGAGGAGAGTGGACATGCAAATATGTCACCTCCTTCCTGGCCTATCTGAACTTGCCAAAGTTTATGCAAATTCAAAACTGTCTGAAAGAGAACCAAACCCCAAACTGAAGAGGGGGGGAAGTGAGGGGGAGAAAAAAAAATCCCACATGAAATGTGCTGATAATTAAAATCCTCTGACAATTACATCATGCACTATCAGGCTTAGCCAGATCCATTACTCACGATCAGTGCCTTGGACAAAACAAAGCTGCCTCACTAGGGACTGTCAGCTGAGCAGATGCTCCTATAGAAGAAAGCAGCCAAGCCCTGTTTATGTAATATGAGAAACCCGGGATGCAAAGGCAAGATACTGCTTCAGCCTGTGGACTATTTGGAAGGGGACAGGGATTAAAATGTTGGGGAAAGCCCCATATTTGCTGTACGCGTGTGTGTCCTCTTCCCCTGGCACACTGTTATAAATATTTTTTTTTCTTTTTGTGTGTGTGAAAAAGAAACATTATGATTTTCTCTTACGCTCTGTCTTATTATCTGTTTGTCGGTTTGCACACCCATGTTTACAGATGAACGATACACATGTGCATTTTTAGAGGAGTTTTTTTTACAAGACGGCTTTTGATGGTTTATGACCTGTTTCACTCTAACTGTGGTTGCCCTTGCATGCATGAATGGCTATTTAGGTACTTTCCCACAAAGCTGGGGGGGGGGGACTTACAGCCTCAAAACAATGCTGGATATTTGTGTCCACTGAGCTCCAAACCAGAAACCCCCTAGATGACAAATCGGTCCATGAGAGAGGGCTTCAACCCCCACCCCTCCAGGGACTTTCTTCCCTTAAAATATTACCCAGCTAGACCCTGAAGGGAGATTAGACTTTCATTTAGACTCACATTGCACCTTATGATACTTGATGAATGTATCTTGTCTTTTTATGTACACTGAGAGCATATGCACCAAAGACAAATTCCTTTTGTGTCCAATCACGCTTGGCCAATAAAGAATTCTATTCTATTCTGTTCTATTTGCTCAAACATGAATAAAACATCTCAAGCGATCCCTGGATGTTTACAGCAGGTCTTCGGAAAGTGTAGCCCTTCTGCTGTTCTGACTGACAGATGTCTGTGCCCTTTAATATCGATCGTGTCAATCTCTTGATTGACATCTAGAGAGCCATTGGCAGTTGAATGAAAACTAAGGCAACCAATAAGTTGCCTAGGAACTTTCCAATACTTTAATCAATGAATGGTCTGCCTCTAAAGTGAAAAGAACCCACCAACAACCATCTCATTGATCCAGCACTTTCTGCAGGCTTCTCTATTGACTTCCACAAATCCCTCTCTCTGGCACTGTTATTGGAAATGGAAAGAAGGTTATTTGGATGTTAGATATTTTTCTAATAAATTTGAATTGGATATAGATTGGGTAGATTGCAGCCTAGGTCTCCCTTCTTTGCTTTCTTTCCTGCCTTCTAATAATTTCCACCCAACTTTGTTCTAGCTGCATTTTTTTCCTTTGTTAAAAGCTTTCAGGCTTCCAAATATACTCAGAATCTGAATATAATCAATGTTCCATAACAGAAGAACAATTGAAACTCTCATAATTTGTTTAACAGCAATGAATTTAATAGCTTTAATCTGTGTTATGAAATAAAATCTTATGCCAAAAAAGCATGATGGTTCAATGTTTTCTAATCCAGGGCCATTCAAAATGCACGATCTGACTACTTCTCTTTAGGGCTTTCATGTCTCAGACAAGGAAAAACAAATAAGGGGTCCCAGTTCTTCCATCATATGTCTGTAACCTGGTCCCACGTTTTTTATCCATAGGAATTAAATTGACATGACACATTATGTCTTCATTTTTAACAATAGTCTGCATAAAACCTGGTTTATCTATCTCAAGGTGAGTAGAACCGCACACCTATTCAGCTGGAAAAATGGAATAACAAGGGAGGGAGAGGACAGACAAATCACAAAACAAGGGTTGCACCTTCACCATGCAAACTCTATTCCTTTTGCAGGTGTGTTGTGATGTCATACACATATGTAAGGAATGGAGCTTGCATTGCAAGAATTAACCAGCTTTGAAGCCTCAGCAATTTTTGTTAGATTTTGCTTTTATGATGCAAGCATAATGCTTTATGAAGAAAGAAATTAAGAACTTAAGAGTTTTGGATCGAAAAGTATGACTTAAACTTTACATTTGGCTAATCAGAATTGATTTGGTTTTTGATTAACATGTTGGACAAACCTTTATAGCTTGTAAATCTTGGTTTATAGCCGTGTCTTATGGAACAGCCGTCACCAACTGGTGGTCCACGAGAAAATTTTGGTGGTCCACAGAAAAATTATTTGCCTTTTTTGTATTGCACTAAATCAGGGGTCCTCAAACTACAGCCCCTGGGCTGGATATGTGCAATGAATGCTTGTGTTGTTGCATAGAATCTCCCCCTTTGGGGTCTTTTTGTGTGGGTCGGAGGGGGGGAGAAATTCTGACTCGGGGTCTACTTCAGCCTCCTGGTGTGGGGCTTTGGGCAAAGGCTGCAGGGAAGTGCTGCTGGTGGCGAAGAGCTGAAGGGCCTTGTTCCAGTGGGACTGCATCATGGATGGAACTGGCTGACCATCTCAGCCCACTGAGCCTCCAGGCACTGGAACCTGGCCTTGAACTCCCGCAGGTCTTCTGTCTACTTGGAAAGCCTATGCTTGTAGTCCTCAGTGAGGTGCTCCTGCTGAGCCTCCTTCTCGGTCGGATCCAATTTGAACTGAACCAGCTGTTTTGCCAACACTTTCTCGTGGTGGCTGCTTAGCTTCAACAACTGCTTCCTGTTGGGGCCCTAAGGAGCCCGAGTGGGCAGGTGAGAAGTGGCTGGGAGGGGAGGGGTGAGTAGAGGCTGGTGAGGTGCCTCTCGATGTGAGTGACATTGAGTTGACCACGCCCACCCAGTCACATGACCACCTAGCCACGCCCACCCAGCTGGTCATTAGGCAGACCATAAAAGTGATCCGTGGGATTTAAAATTATGAATTTAGTGGTCCCTGAGGTCTGAAAGGTTGGTGACCCCTGCTTTAAAATACTATTGTGTTAAACTTAATGTACATAAAGCTGTACAGGTAGTTCTTGTTTAATAATGACAATTGGGACTGAAACTTCCATTCAACGGGGTCATAAGGCATGATGTCATGTGACCATGCTGCTTAGCAACGGTAATTCTGGCTGTCCCCAGTGAACCTACATATTGAATATGTGAATGAAAGAAACTGTTCTGACGATTTAGGCTTCCTAAATGCTTAGAGTCCAACTCATAAAGGAGCCTCAACCACAAAACTTTGAAGCAAGGAGACTTTGCCTTCCTTCAAATCTTACCCATGGCACCTGGACGGTAAAGTTGGGCTATTCATTCATTCGTTCGTTCGTTCGTTTATTATTTATTTATTTATTTATTTATTTATTTATTTATTTATTTATTTATTTATTTATTCAGTCAGTCAGTCATCCATTTATTTATTTATTTATTTATTTATTTATTCAGTCAGTCAGTCATCCATTTATTTATTTATTTATTTATTTATTTATTTATTTATTTGCCACCCATCTCATTTTCAAGGCAATTCTGAACAGATTAAGAATGTTGTGAAGGATTTCAACCTCTGAATGTTGCAATAAGGCTATGTCTTTGACCATAAACAAATTTACTGTACTTTTCAGAGTATAAGGCACACTTCCTCCCCCCGCCCACCATCAAAAGAGGGTGGAAATGTTGCTGCATTTTATACAGCCGAATACAGCCATTTTTGGCCTCCTGGAGCCCTGCCCCATGTGTCCCATTTTTGCAAAAAACATTTTTCACAAAAACAGGGCGCACAAGGGTTTGGGAGACCTGCAGAGTGCTCCTGGGGGCTGGGCAGGGCAAAAATGTGATGCGTGGAGGGTTTGGGAAGCCAAAAACAGGCCCGTTTTTTGTGAAGACAGGCCTGTTTTTTGCAAAAACAAGGTGCACAGAGGGTTTGGAAGGCTTGCAGAGTGCTCCTGAGGGCTGGGGAGGGCAAAAATGTCCCCATTTTTGCAAAAAATGGGCCATTTTTGCAAAAAAATGAGCCCATTTTTGGCCTCTCAAACCCCCCATGCATCACATTTTTGCCCTCCCCAGTCCTTAGGAGCACTCTGCAGGCTTCCCAAACCCTCTTTGCATCCCATTTTCATGAAAAACAGGATACACAGGGGGTTTGGGAGGCCTGCAGAGTGTTCCTGGGGGCCAGGGAGGGCAAAAACCTTTTTTTCCTCCTTACCTCTTCGAAATCTTTGTGCGTCCTATACACTGGTGCGTCTTATAGTCCAAAAAATATGGTATATGGGAGCCTCTAACCCTATAAACAACTGTTGTAGATTTTTTTTGGAAACCACTAAGCCATGGTTGGTTTAATCAGTTATTGTCTGGGTCTCCAAAGGTTACTTAGCCCAAACCAAACAAAGCATACTATGGAGTTAACATATTACCTAAAACCACTCAGTATGATGTAACAAATCCCCAAATCCATTTTTTGGAAATAAAATATATTTATAGGACCAACCAACTCAAAGCCTACAAAACAACATGCCGGTTTTCATTTTGCTTTCTATTTCGTGACCTTTAGGCAGGCCTAATGAAAGTGTTTCCCTTAGGAAAGAATGTTGACATTTTCATTATGGCCAGCATAACTATCTTTGCCAGTTGTGTGAAATCAAAGTAATTGAATCTCATTTGGATCATCCATGAGTTCAGAGGATAGCTTGAGGCAACTCACAATATGTTAGCCTCCCTTCTCCATCATCTGTAATACTTCTGATAAAGTAAAGGGGCAGGGGAGGACTTGCGACTGCTAAAGTTTGGGAGCCACAAACTCAGTTCTCCTCTCCATTGTCCATGCTTTCTGAAGCCTGATAACTTGATGACATCTGGAAGGTCCAAATTCCCCACTCTTAAGGTAAGAAGAATTTGGTTTAATTTCAGCTCCTCTTTCGGGAGAATCTGCTAATAGGAGGTTCACAATTTCTGATTTCTCCATATCTGTCAAGCTTCTAGTACACAAAACAACTTCATACCTTTGAGCTTTAGTTCTTTGTCATGTTGCAGCATTTATTCCTAGAAGGTTTAGTTGGTTACCTACAATATATGCTCTTTCTTTTTTGGCCTCTCTGTTAGCTTACTATACTAGCCTCTGCTTGTCTTCTTAATTTAACTTTTTCCATAAGACGTTTCATTGTCATTGTCAGCCATTCAGTCTTGTCTGATCCTCAGCCACTCTATTGACCATGCCCTTCTGTTTAGCACTGCTTCCGCCATGGTCATCTCAGTGTCATCAACTATATATCAATTTGATATAATGAAGGGAACAATAGGACAGGAACGGTAGGCACTTTTGTGCTCTTATGCACGCCCCTTATAGCCCTCTTAGGAATGGGGTGAGGCCAATAGTAGACAGTTTTTGGTTGAAGATTTTGGGATTTTGAAAGAATCATCTTTGAACAATGTCCAGCCAGAGGGTGCTATGGCAGCCCCCTTCTCCTTTTTCCACTGATCACTCCCAGCATGATTGACTTTTCGAGTGAGTCAGCTCTCATGACATGACCAAAGTATGACAGTTTTTATTTGGCGATCTTGGCTTCATGAGATACTTTTGGTGAGCTTCAGTCTAAGGCTTCTTTGTTTGTTATTCTTACAATCCGTGGGATGCGTAATAGTCGCCTCCAGCTCCACAGTTCAAAGGCATTCAAACTTCTCCTTTCTGCCTTTTTCAGAGTCCAAATTTCAGAGCCATCAGTAGCTATGAAAGTAAGTAAGACATATAAATGTCTTACAAGCAAGTCATGAGGTAAACCTTTTAAGTTGTACCGATATAGCAAGATCATCTACAAGCTATTGAATGACAATCTGCGTGAAATTTACATCTCCTAATTAGACAACATATAATATGTTATATTATATTATATAATTATATTGTGTTATAATATAATATAACATAAAGTTTAATTATACTATGTGGGACAAATAAACATCTACACTGTAGCCAGTTTGCTGATAGTGTTAAGACAAGAAACTGGGAGACTGTGAGTTCTAATCCCACTTTTGGGAGACAAAGCCAGCTGGGTGACCTTGGGCCAGTCACGATCCTGGAAAGAAGGATTTCTGAAGAAGCCGCTTCTGAAATCTAACCAAGAAAACCGCAGGGATGTCATTTCGTTATTCACCAGGGGTCAAGACTGACTCATTAGAAACTCTCCCTCCCCCAAATTATCTACACTCGATGGAATGGTTACCACAAGCAGCACTACTGATTTCGTCTTACTTAGGTTTTATTATAAATGCTGCAATTTCTGTATGTAAAGTGCCCTTTGAGAGAGGTAAGTGCTTTTCATTTTGTTTGGCAATGGCTTCTATTTATATGACGAGAATGTCAATTATAGGAGTAAGAAGTGAACACTCTAATTTTAATGTACATTTTGAAAATAGTGCATTTTGACACAGCTAGCCCAAGATCCCTTAAAAAAAAACCCAACCTTTTCTATGTCCTTGGCATCTCTCTATCCATCTGTTACTTTTCTCTCTGCTTCTTTCTATAATTTTTTTTTTTACTCATCTCCACCATCCTTAGATATATTTACTAACAGTGACTCCAAATCAGGGGACTCAGCCGAGGAGCATCAGTGCCAACACACTGTAAAATCATTTGGTTTGAGACTGCAAATTGGTCTCTATAAAATATGCACCCAGGCATTCAAAGACCTGTGAGAACAAGCAACAAACGAACAAACAAACCATAATTAACACATCCTTGACAGGATTCCAGAGAGGTATCCTGTTAGTCTTTTGAAGAGACTCAATCAATTTATTATCCTATAAGCTTTAATTAGACTATAGTCTACAAACATTTCCACAGTAATAAATTTATTAAGATGTAGTCTTTCTAGGAATCTTTGTTGTTGCTGTCACTGAGAAATAGGAAAGCGGCATAAATACAAGGGTTACAGAGAGATGCTTTCTGATGGGCAGAACACAGAACAAGTAGTGGTCTCTGCTAAACTTGAAGAAAAATATGGATATTCAAACACAGCAATGTGTGATCAGCTGATATCTTTCTGTTTTCAATTCTTTGCTTTGGATTGGAAAGAATTTGGTTTGCAAACTGAGATGTTGAAATCTATACAACATGTTATCTACTCAGCCCATCACAGCTGCCTACAGCTAAAAGCCAAATAGATCCATTCGTTCTGTCCCTCTTTTTTCTTCTTTTTAATCTTGAACCGATGAACTGACATATACTATATAGGTCTACTTAGAACAGAGGTTTTCAAACTTGGCAACTTTAAGACTTGTGGATTTCAATTCCCAGAATTCTCCAGCCAGCTCTGGAGAATTCTAAGAATTGAAGTCCATGTCTTAAAGCTGCCAAGTGTGAGGACCCCTGATTAACACCCCTAGTCAGATCAGGATATTGTGCCAGCAGTGATTCAAAAAGGTCTTCCTGGATTGGTTGTGAAGTCACCACAAATTACTACAATTAACTGAACATTTGACTTGGTACTAAGACCAGACACCTCCACTATTTCTCCCCCAGCAATAATTGGAGAGTAAGTCTGACACAAGGGGATTTGGTGGCCTTGCGTTTCCCATACAAATATTGTAGGAAGGAAGTGGTTCTTTCCATTTTTTTCTACTTGCTTGGAGCAGCAAATCTTTCTGTCAGTGTTCCAGAAAAAACCCCAACTCCAAGTAAAAACTTTTTCAAAGTTCTATTTACTAGCATAGGTAAATTGGCACATCTGGGAAAAGTCTGAGAGGTCCAGGTTTTCCCTCAGTAAATCAAACCCCCAAAACCATTCCCCCAAAACCATTCAAGTCTGAGAGGTCCAGGTTTTCCCTCAGTAAATCAAACCCCCAAAACCATTCCCTGACTCCGTAGTCAATCACATGCTCCAATCACCATCTGTCACATCTCGAGGCAGCACTCCAACCACTCCTTCTCCAGATGCAGGATCAGCCTGACCTTAACCGACAGAAAGAATGCTATTATGTCTAAAGACAAACCCTCTACTAAATCCCCCCCTCCTACTTTCCCACACATGAGAAAGTAGCAGCACGGAAGCTTCAGGCCTAATATGGCTTCCAAAGCTGAATCTTTCTTTAACCTGATGTCCTCATGATTCTCTGGAACCATATTTCCCCAAATTCCCATCCAGCACAGATAGGGAAGACTGAGCTAATCCAAGTTGGGATTTTTCCAGCACTATTAAAAAAAAAAAAAGTAAAATATCCTCTCCTGCTGGGGGCCATATTTTCAACAAGATTTTTCCCTTTTTGTTTTTTTCCCCTCTTTCTCTTTCACATTTCTCTGCATAATTTATAATTAAATGTGTCATAGCACTGACCTACTTTTTGAAATATAATCCCTCTTTTTATTTAACATTCCTTGCTGATATTTATAAGCTTTTCTGGTGAAGGACAAATAGGAACCACAGGCTCTCTCCCTGCTGTTGCCCAGCTATGGCAGAATTTGCAGATCAATGCATTTTGACATAAGAATAATCTCTAACGGATTTCTGTTACATCCCTACCGATGCCTAGCACATACAGCTTGCTCCTCATTCTCTCAAGGTTGGGTAGGACTTTCTTCTGCCTGAGGTATCGGAACAAACCTATCAATGTTAAAAAAACACACAAAAAAACCTCTTCCCCACTACAAAGCTGAAAAAAAGTTGAACAACCGTTCTGCCTCCACTTTCTGCAGCTCTCTTTCCTTCATCTTAAATCACTTATGGTTATTTCCTCATGCTGTGGAAATGTTTCAAGGATTTGTTCCACTCCCTGGAAGTCCCTAATTGACTTTGCTTTGTCAGAAGATAGCTAGGAAGGTGGCAAATCTCTGGCAGATCACGTGACTGCAAGAGGCCACAACTGTCATAAATATGAGCCAGTTGTCAAGAGCCAGAGTTACGTGACCACATGTATGGTGCAACTCCCATAACTTTGAGAACAGATCATAAGTCATAACTTTGAACCATTGTTAAACAAATGGACGTAAGTTGAGGACTACCTGTAGTTTTATCCCAGTTTTACAAATTTCCATGGCTGAAAGTGAATTTGAACCTGGGTTTCCTTATCCTGAATTCGCTATCCTAACCTCTTATCTCTTTTCTTGCCTTCAGAGTCTCCAAGACCTATGTAATTCAGACAGTTTTGCATACAATTTTCACAATGGGCTTCTTTATTTTTCCAGGGATCTTCACATTGCAAAAGCATCAGTTGAAAAAGAGAGTGTAATCGTAAAAACAATATGAAACTTCTTCTGAATCTCCTAGGAAGTCCAAGCAAGTCCATTGTTCTCAATTCTTCATCCATCATGTATTTTCTCATCTTGAAACCAAAATGTCACTCAGGCAACATTAGCGTTAATAAATTGGTAACATAATGATCTGATATTATCCAGTAGATTCAGAACTTCTGGATTTAGAAAATGTAGAACTATGCCGCCTTCGGCATGACCTGAGCATAACTGTTGTGACTCCGCCCCCCGAGCCTGTCCTCATGGAGGAAAGTGACTCAGAGAGTGAGGGAGAGGAGCCAGCAAGGCCTCCCTTACCAGGACCCTCCTCGCTGGCACTGCCCCAAGTTCCAGCTGCAGGCCAGGAGGAGTAGCTGACAAGGCCTCCCTCTCCTGCACCCTCCTCCTCCCTGGCAATGCCTCAAGTCCCAGCTGCTGACGATCAATCCTGGATTGATCCGAGTCAGCGACAAAAAGATAAGCCTGCGCAGCAGAGGAAAAGGTGTGGCAGGCTCAGAGATTGCTGAGTCACTGAACCACACCCACAGGGTATAAATGTGGGTGGAGCTGCCATGTGGCCCTTGTGACGGACAAAAAAGCTACCAAGGGTGTACTGCAGCTCAGTTGTTGGAGGGTTAAAGGACTTTGTCAGTGAGTTTTGGCAATGGATCTTGGACACGAGATAACAGACTCAGAACTTGGCAGGCCTTTGCACGGTCACTGCCAAGTATTTCCTCAACTGAAGAAAATCAGGTCTGTAGCAAATAAAAAGACTGGGAGACACGCGTCTTTGCGTTTGCTCTGTGAAGTGGGGAGGGGGACATAACAATAACTCATAAAATCATCTGCTACAATGTCCTACCTTTCAAAGACTACTTCAGCTTCATCCACAACAATACACGAGCACACAATAGATTCAAACTTAAAGTGAACCACTCCAATCTTGATTGTAGAAAATATGACTTCAGTAACAGAGTTGTTAATGTTAATGTTAATGTTAATGTTAATGTACTACCTGACTCCATTGTCTCATCCCAAAATTTCCAAAACTTTAACCTAAGACTGTCTACTGTTGACCTCACCCCATTCCTAAGAGGTCTGTAAGGGGCGTGCATAAGAGCACCAGCGTGCCTACCATTTCTGTCCTAATGTTCCCTTTGGTTGTATTCATTTTGTGTGGTTATTTCATACTTATACTTATATATATTGTTATGTTTGACAAAATAAATAAATAAATAATAATAAAAAATAAATAAACTTGGCTTCTCATTCTGGAGATTTTATATTCATTGCCAAGATCATCACTCTTCTTCAGCATTCCTTTCCCTTTCATAAAATGGAAATGATTCTGGGGGGAAATAATCTCTTGTGAATTCTCAGGATAAAATTATGAAATAAACGGTCTCTGTTATTAATGAAAAGCTTGGATAAAAATAGCTTATTTTGCCTGAGGTTTTCAAGTTATTTCATTGGTACTTTTTACGTTAACCTGCCTAATTTTCATATTCCCAAACGATTTCATTCACTTTATACAATACCATCTGAACTTTCCAGAATTTTTTTATGCAGTTTGCTATTTCAACAGGATGAACAAAAAGGTATATATTAAAGATAACTGTGCAGGAAATTTGAGAACAAAAATATATACAAGCACTTTACATTATGCAAAATCTACATGCTAAAGCTATTGTTTTTTAAAAATAATATTGCTAAATGATGTGGATTCTCATTAAATTGTAAAAAGGAAAAAAAATTGTGAAACAAAACTGGGCAAATGCTTATTATCTTTTCTGAACCCAAATCTTTGCCATAGAATTTGAATATCCCCAAACCAGGCATAGCACAATTGCAATTCAAACCCAGTTCCATCTCCAGAACATCCCTATTTCTTCCTGCCTGTTCTGCCAAGCCAGGAACAGCTGTTTAATTGCTTGCCTTTCTGTGATTCCCATGTGCTTTTATCTCTCAGTGTTCCCGATGCACATTTTACACCCGACCCACAATTTACATGACTTGGTGGAGCAGAGCCAGAGGCCTCCTTGGGATTTGTGGCGCCCTTTAGACGCCGCTACAGTCACCTTGGTTTCTTGGAGCTCATCTGTGGAGGGCACTGCTGGCCAGTGTGTCATTTACTCCAGTGCGAGTCGTGAATCCTTCAGCTGAGGCTAGGCTGTTTGGTGTGATTTTCATTTTATTGTTGTCCCTTAATTAAACAGAGAATGATGAATTGTTGATGTCAACGGTGCAGTCTACAAATGGGTGCTTCCTGGTTCATTATCATTATCATACGACACATGAAAAGGATAAGAAGGACTAGATTAATAGAGCTCCGGACTGATCACAGCCTTGGCTGTAAAGCTTCCAATAGCTGTAATCAAGGAGCCCGTCATAAACTCAGGCTAATCTGGTGAGCCACGACTGCTCAGCTATGACCAGAAAACTCCAGGCTGCTTTGATGGCACCACCGCACTCTTCAACATGACATATCAAATAGAAGATTAGTTATTGTTATGTAGAAAATAGATGTTTAGCAGACGGGTAGCTTTTGGAAGGGACGCAGAGAGAAGTCTCCACAGAAAACAAAGGGGCTGACCAAATCCATGTTTTATATGGAAAGCCACCTGAATTTCTGCCTCGCAGTGTATTTACCTATCAGCATCTACGAGACTCATCCAAGCGTTCTACCAAAACGACAGTCACAAGCTTTTTATCACTTTGGTGATGTGTGGGGGTGGGGGTGGGGTGAGGGTGAGGGCTGAAGCCATGAAAATGTCATGCCACTAATGGGGAAAAGGCCCAAGATTCATTTTAGCACTGCTAGCAGCAGGTCTGAAATGGTTTGAGGGAGGGGGTCGGGATGGGACAGGGTCAAAACCAGGTCACAAAAAAATGGAAGATTTGTTAAGGGTGCCTTGAATCATCGTTTATATTTGCTGCAGCCTTTGTCAATTTTTGTTCATCTGTATAAGGCCATTGGGTGGGCCTCTTCCCTGTTGCATTTGTGTCTGTATGCATGATGTGTTTTATTAGTGTTGCATGTCAGTGATTGCACGACCTCTGTAGATGCCATACGCTAAATAAAATAAATAAAATTCCCAGTTTCATCGAAGAACAACCTTAACATCACCCAGAAAAATATTGTTTTCTGCCATATCCCCATAATATAGTCTTCGTCTTCCCCAGCATCCCGGTGAGTCCAGGCTCTAGTTGGCCGTAAGAGCAGCTGAGTTAAAATAATATTTTCCCTCTTAATCTGATAACATACAAGGGCAACCTCAAGGTGTGTAAAATCTATTAGGCTTTGTCACTCATTGCCTTGGAGAAATTTCAATAACTGTAGGCCAAGGAGGCAGGGTGGAATTGGCAGTGCAGAAGATAAATTTCAAGCTGACATAATTTTCTGCCATCTAAAGGGTAGTTTATAGCTTAGGTATATAAGCCCAAATGTTATTGCTATACCAGTGGTTTACCACATCAACTCAGCAGTGGGAAAAGCCCTATGGTATCCCAGGAATATCCTTTATGACATAAATGGAAAGGGTGAAAAGAAGAAGTGGCTCTTGTACACGTTCTTATATAACTGAAAGAATGGGGGTCAGGGTCATCTTAGCTCTGTGGCCTGTTGGAGACCCCTGTCTGTCTGCAGATGTCCAGCAGCCATCCATTCTTGGCAGAAACAAAAGGTGCGCTGGAGGACAGGTGTCCAAATATCAGCCTTTGAAAGTAATTTAGGAGATGTGCTTTAGACCTAGAATGAGCATAGCACCCCTCTCCTATATGAAAGCAGCCCAACATTTTTCCATCTGCTGTTTGAAATAATTCATTCGTTAGAGTTCCTCGCAAAGCAGGGAGTCCTCTTTTTCAGGCTCACACAGAATACTCAAGGAAGACCGGTTGCTTTTATTAATAGCAGAGAGGTGCTAAGTTTGCATGCTTCATGAAGTCCAAGGCATTTATAAGTCCCTGTAGATATATAAACACTGCTACCAGAGATATTGCTATCTTAATGGCACATTCACACAAATGGTAGAAAATTAGAACCAAGGAAGATTTCTATTAGAATTTCAAGATCCATCAGTTAGAACAAGGTATGAAATAACAATAAATAGGACCAGAGAAAGGCACGCTGTGCAAGATGATGAGTAGGTAGGTAGGTAGGTAGGTAGGTAGGTAGAGATGGATAGATAGATAAATAGATAGATAGATAGATAGATAGATAGATAGATAGATAGATAGATAGATAGATAGATAGATAGATAGATAGATAGATACAGTGGTGGGATTCAGCCAGTTCGTACCACTTTGGGAGAACTGGTTGTTAACTTTCTGAGCAGTTTGGTGAACTGGTTGTTGGAAGAAATCATTAGGACAGAGAACCGGTTGTTAAATTATTTGAATCCCACCACTGGATAGATAGATAGATAGATAGATAGATAGATAGATAGATAGATAGATAGATAGATAGATAGATAGATAGATAGATAGTTAGGCAGACAGGCAGGCAGAGCAAATAGCATTTGAGTCATCTTGTAGTAGTTTATTGTGTGTCCATATGCATGTCTAGTGGTTAATGTACCAGGCTAAAAACCAAGAAACTATGAGTTCAGGTCTTGCCTTAGCCATAAAAGCCAGCTGGGTGACCTTGGGCCAGTCACTCTCTTTCAGCCCAGTCCACCTCATAGGATTGCAATTATGGGGAAAATAGGAGGAGTAAGGTGTATTGGAGATGTTCGCCACTTTGAGTTAAATAATAAAAGTGGGGAATGAATGAATGAACAAACAAACTAACGAATATTATCAGTTTCTATGCATGGGACAGTATGAGATTATGAATTGGAAAAAAGTGAAATAATCATGAGTTGAACTGAATTGGAATTAGACTGAATCATTCATCCTTCTTTTTGGGCTACAGAGCCAATTCAACACTTCTCCTGACTATGTACAGATCACAGATTTCACTGCACAGTTCTAAATCTACTCAATAAAAATCTTTCAAAATCTAGCCAAAGGCAACCAGTGAAAATATTTAGTATATTTACTTAGTAATATAATGATGAAAATCTTAAGACTGAAAAATAGGCATAGTAGATTTTATCCTTAGTTTTTGTTTAACATGCTAATTTTCTTGCTACGGTTAAACAATTTTTGCTGATCTGTGCCAAAGAACTCCTTATAGATTCCTAACTGTCTCCTGTTCCATTCAGTTTGAACTGAATTTTGCTAACATTCGTAATCTCCGATGCTGTGAAGTACAATTATCAGAAATCTCTGGTTCCGATCCAACAGAAGGATTATTAAAAAATCAGAGTCATGAGCTCATCATATCCCCTCCTGTGTTCTTTAAAAAGGGGAATGTTTTGTTGTTTTAGCCAGGAAGGGAAAACAGAACAATCTGGATCTATTTCACCAATCTCTTCCCCAATCAGTGGGATTTGAAAGAGAGTAAGCACATTGCAGAATAATAATAATAATAATAATAATAATAATAATAATAATAATAATAATAATAATAATAATAATAATAATAATAATAATAATAATTGGAACTTGTGTCACAACTACCATCTGCCTGTAGCAAAGAACTGGTGGGATCATAAGCCTGAAAAAGTGTTTGAAAATGAGCATGCAAAACTACTGTGGGATTTCCGAATACAGACTGATAAAGTTTTGGAACATAATACCCTGGATATCATGATTGTGGAAAAGAAAAAAGTGTGGATAGTCGACATTGCTATACCTGGTGACAGCAGAATCAATGAGAAACAGCTTGAAAAAGTCACCAGATATCAAGATTTGAGAATCGAATTGCAGAGACATTGGCATAAACCAGTGCAGGTGGTTCCAGTGGTACTCGGCACACTTTAGCTGTGCCTAAAGACCTAGGCAAGCATTTAAAAGCAATTGGCGCTGAAAAGATCACCATTGGTCAGCTGCAGAAGGCCACTTTAGTGGGATCTGCTCGCATAATTCGACGATACATCACGCTGTCCTAAACGCTTGGGAAGTGTTCGACTAGTGATCTGTGATACAAAATCCAGCATAGTTATCTCGTTTGCTGTGTATACTGTCATTTTGTGTAAATAAAATAATAATAATAATAATAAATGATAGAAGCTTGACATTTGTTCCCTATCCAGGCCGTGGTACCTGAGGCTTATACATTGAATCCTGTTGCTTCATTCAAAGAATGAAGAAGGGAATGGAGGCTTGACGGTTAGCAATAATCCTTTATTAACAACAAACTAACAGCGAGTAAAAATAGGGCAATATTCCTGAACAAACCAACTTCACTCACAGCTGCTACTTATATAGCAGCTATCACCTGTTGGCCAATGATGGCCACTCATTTATAAGCCAATAGGCAATGATTCTCTAGCCTCATATGCTGCACCTGTCCTTGTGCAGATAAATTCTCCAGGTGTATCAAAGGTGTATAGGGCTGAGGTCCGAGTGCAACCCATTCATGCCACTCACCTAAGGATTAAAGCAAGCTGTGGGAAGGGATAAACTGGCTCTGAATTTGTGCTCTGTTCTGCATGGCACTTTAAGTTGGTATCTCTCCTGTTTATTTTAATGAAGTTTGTATCCCCAGGTCCTTCAGGTAAATGAGATTGCAAGCAGTTATAATCATGACAGTCATTATGCCTTTGGAAGTCTTTTCTTGAATACATTATAACGATTTAAATAAAAAAGCTATCTATTCAATCGTTTTTCTCTTTCTCTTCCTCTCCTCTGCTTTCATCTTCCCTCCATGTTCTTTCCGCTAGAGAAACAAATTATTTTCATGATGCCCATACTGCATCCCAACTTATTAGGTTTGCAAACTGTCCCAAATGGAAATTGAGTCCAGTGTCTGAACTCTCTGCATAAATCTTACTGTTTTCAGCCTGCAAAGCCCAAATGTCTATCTCTTCAAAGGCAGAGGAAAAATTATCTGAAACTGCAATCAGCCATCTGATTAACCCATACCACAAACGGGTTATTCCTCCAAAGGGATTTTTCAGGATGGGACAAGGATGGTCAGCAGTGTTACAGCATCGTGGTTCAAGCCCTGCCCATTTTCTATGGGTATCATGATGTCACACACAGGGCATATCTACTTTTATCATTCTGATGCAAACCACATGTTCTTGCAGATATTGTGGTATTCATGCTATGCAGTCTCATCCATTGCTTTGAATGATCCTACAAGTCATGGAGACATCATGAAAGCATTATCATTTTCTTCCTTTTCCTTAAGAAGGAGGACTTACAAAAATGGTGCAAAGTCTGAGGGACAAAATATATCAGGAGAAATTGGAGGAACTGAATATGTACAGCCTGGAGGACAGAAGGGATAATGGGGGTGTGATTGAAACCTTTAAGCATATTACTAGCAATAGCACTTAGACTTATATACCGCTTCACATTTTTTACAGCCTTCTCTAAGCAGTTTACAGAGTCAGCATATTGCCCCCGGGTCCTCATTAAGGGTGCAAATAAGCAGTATTTTCAATATTAAGCAAAAAAAAAATTAAGCAAGAACAGGGTGGGGGTGGGTGGGGGCGAATAACCTCAAACTGACAGGAGGGGAGTGCAAAAGTAATTATCAACTGTCCAACTAGTGAACCCAAAAAAAGGAAACACTCTTGGGAGCTTTGAATTCCCAAAAGTAAAACGTTATTGGATACACCATTTTGAAGAATCAAAACCAACTCTGGTTTTTCTGCACAAATGCTTGCTTAGTTAAACAATAGCTTCCCTTTCTTCCCACCCCTGGATGATCACATTGTCCAATTATGAGACATCCTTTTGTTATGGGAACAGTCCATCTCTTTCTCAAGCACCTGCAGTAACAACCTTGATGGCTTCCAGGTTGTCATGATCTGTACACAGCTTCTTAGCATTCCATTTCACCCTCCCTCTCCCCAGTTTATTGGCAAGTTGAATAGTGATAGAGTTTGAAAGAAGCAAAGCGGTTCAATCTTGTCCCTTACTTCACAGAAAGAGTAGTGGAAGCTTGGAACAAACTTCCAGCAAAGTGGGAGTCAATCATCAGTAAATGGGTTTAAACTTGCTTGAGATAAACATTTGTCCATCATCTGACAATTAAAAATATAAAGGAAAGAAAAAAAATTCAAAGGGAAGAGTCAATGGACCACTAAGTCTTTTTCGGTTATCAATTTCCCATGTTTCCATGTTTCTATAAGTTATATAATTTCTGGCTTTGGATCCAACCTTATTACTTGAATCTCTAGTAAGGCCAGTGGACCAGAGCACTACTTACTATCTTCGATTTATTTCTCCGTTGTTGTCTTTCCTGGCCAGAAATAGTCCAATTGCAGTTCTTCATATTCTGGAAATCACTAAATTGGATTTCTGCAGTGCCTATATAGATACTAGTCCTTGTCTTACGACTGATCGCTTATCCCCAAAAGCTACATACCTCCCCATAATCACATGATCACCAGTTGAGTCATGTGACCATGATTTATGATCTGTTTTTGCTGGTTTCTGGCAAATAAATGCCTATAAAAATACCTTGATTTGCTTAACAACCAACATAGAAAAAGCCATAAAATTGGATCCAGTTATGTGTGTGACTCAACTTACAATCATTATGACTTGTGATGGAAGTTCCGGCTCCATTATATAGTAAGTTATGGACAGGGATGAAATGCTACCAGTTTGGACTGGTTCTCCCGAACTGGTAGTAAAAAATGCTACCGGTTCGAGCGAACCAGTATTTTCAATGATCAGCTGGTCGACGATCAGCTGTGACACACAATTTATATTAGCTAGAATCATCGGATTTCCTCCTTTCTAGCTAATCTAGATCACGTGGCACAGAGAGGATTCCCCCTCCTCATTGCTCTACTTACCTTTGCAGACTCGGAAGCCTTCAAAATGTTCCTTTTTTAGTGCTGCGCAGGCGCGTGCTAGGTAGAAGACTCACAGAACCGGTAGCAGACTTCAGAGGATTTCACCGCTGTTTAAGGACTACCTATAGGTAATTTTCCCTTGGTTCATAGGTTCATAGAATTTGGCTGGTACAATTCCAACTGGTGTGCCTAATTTGAAACATAGTCGATCAGTCCTGGAGGAACTACCGGTACATTGATTGCCTATTTACGATTGAGAGCAATTCAGTTTGTGGGGTTTCCTGTTAAAAGCTTAAATGATTGGAGGATCCAAACATCTAAAAGCTTGCCATCCTTTTACCAAAAAAAATAGCTTTGCATTTGGAATTCCTTCCTGTGGGAGATAAACTCGGTTGGGGTGCCATGATCTTCTTAGGTTCCAGGCAAGTTCAGTACCTGGCTGATGCTGTGAGGCCTCCAAAGCTAAGCAGAATTTGTCCTGGTTTGGACTTCTGTAGGATTCCTCCAGAGAAGAAAGCAAGGTGAAAAAACAAATCTTGAAACAAAACAATGACCAATTGTGTAGGTTTTGTAAAATATTAATTGATCACTCATATAGTGGTGCTGAGTGGCATACCCAATGAAACAAACCCTTTATTTTCCCCAGGAAACTGCATGGATGTGTCCTGGATATCTCCAGAAATTGAGCTTCACTTGAAGGTGCCTTTGCTTTTTCCACCCTAGTGTTTTTCTATTTCAATGTGCATTTTTAATTGGTTGAAATCACTTCTCTGCCTCCTAGTCTTATTTTACCGTTTTAGCTTTCTTCTTGCTATACTAACCATTCAATCTATAACATTTTGAAATCCCTTTTGGATTTTAAAAAAAAATCTTTTAAACAAATTAGTTCATACGTGCCTTGCATCGTAAGATTTGAAAGAGTTGACTGAACAGCTCTACCCAGTTTTAATAGTCACTTTTCTTAATTATTGGCAGCGATTTTTAATACAGGGCAGAAATAAATGGATTTTTTAAGATATTCTTTTCAATTTCAATTTGTGGCATTCGTGTGAAATTCTTTCTTTTTTTTTTTGAAAGGGCCTTTTGTACTCCAAACTGCACTTTTTAAAAGAGTAATTCCTTTGCTGTTCCTTTCCCTTGAAACCTTTTTTCCCTCCCGAACTTCCTTTTACCTGATATGTCTCATTAGCCTCGATGAATAATTCATCGGATGCAATGTGGAAAAAATACTATTATTAAAGGTTTATCATTAAGTGCAAACATCGATACACGCTGGGAACATTGCTAGATTTTATATGATTATTTCTTGAGTTCCGTGTCTGTGACTAATGTCTCAGGGCTGCAGCTTTCAATGACTGCAATCGAGAAATAATGACTTTGTGTTTACAAGAAGCGAAGTGGAAACTTTTAAAGCAGAAGAAGGAAAGAAACTATAACATGCAAATCAGTTCTCTAACTGTTAGATGCTTGGCCTGCATTGCTGTATCTCTCTATCCAGCCACTGGGGCCATCCGTCATGTGATTCAGCCATGTGGAAATAAAAGAATGGTGGGCCCAAGACAAATGCTGTTGCCTTTCTGAATTCAAACAAGAAAGCTATCCATTGATCCTCCTGGATCTAATGGATTTAACTATCTCTGCTGATCTTGATTGACAGGAAGAAGAGCCCATCTTTCCAATGCGTTTAATTATACATGGTGCTGGGGAAGGACGTCTGGAGAAAGAGATTATGCTTTGTTTTTATTTGAAAAGGAGCCTGCTGTTCCTTTCTGCCACAGTTCACAGAGTTATAGCACTGCATGTTTAATCTTTGTATGTACTACTTCATACTGTGACCTGGCAATTGCCCAGGGGTACTGCTACAACAAAGCAAATTCAAATGAAGCACGGAATTAGTCATGAGCTGTGATGATCAGAGTCATGCAAAAAAGCCCTGTGCTCCTCCTTTGCCAAAGACCAGGGGCAATTCTTTGAGGCCATTTTCCTTCTTTCGACAGCTGCTTTTCCATGACTCGTAATGGTTGCCAACCATACGCAACGTACCGGCCGACAGTACATGATATAAAGAGGGAAGGGTTTTGCATTTTGGGTTCTGTAAGCTTACCTTGTTGAGAGATGGCCTTCTGGAAAAAGGGGGCTTAAAATGCTTTACCGAAACATGTGGAAAGGAAGGACAGCAGGCCCTGTGCATATTTACCTATTTGAAATAGATCGCATCCAGTGGGAAGTTAAAAGCCTGTTCCAGAAGAATGAAATGTATTTTGATTGATTCTTTTAAGATGCACAGGTCAAATTCAGAAGCTTGTGGTTAACTATATTGACAGCTTAAAGAAAAATGAACTGACATGAGAGGAGGAAAAATCAGTACATCACAAATAATTTGCTCATATTTGAAAACAAATTTTCTTCAAATTTAAACGTAACTCCAAAACAAATCCAGGTATGTCGTCGCATGCAACTTTATGTACTAGAAGTAATTTAGTATGCAATTTTAATAATTATTATTTTAATCTTCACCTATATTCCATTTGTTTCTATGCCACACTATCTTTGGCATATACATCTTTCCAAAATACTATGTAAAATTTCTGAGTCATGAATAAGGAATGGTGGCTCCAGTGGTGGGATTCAGCCAATTCGCACCACTTTGGGAGAACCGGTTGTTATCTTTCTGAGCAGTTTGGTAAACTGGTTGTTGGAAGAAATTGTTAGGGCACAGAACCGGTTGTTAAATTACTTGAATCCCACCACTGGGTGGCTCCTTATGGTGGCACTGCACACCAGAACAACTAGACACAAGAACAGTTTTTTCCCGAACGCCATCACTCTGCTAAATAAATAATTCCCTCAACACTGTCAAACTATTGACTGAGTCTGCACTAATATTAATCTTCTCATTGTTCCCACCACCCATCTCCTTCCACTTATGACTGTATGACTGTAACTTTGTTGTTTGTATCCTTACAATTTATATTTATTGATTGTTTCCTGATTGCTTATTTGTACCCTATGACTATCATTAAGTGTTGTACCTTATGATTCTTGATGAACGTATCTTTACTTTTATGTACATTGGGAGGATATGCATCAAGACAAATTCCTTGTGTGTCCAATCACACTTTGGCCAATAAAAAATTCTATTCTATTCTATTCTATTCTATTCTATTCTATTCTATTCTATTCTATTCTATTCTATTCTATTCTATTCCATTCCATTCCATTAACATTACTATTGATAAGGTAAGGATTGAAGCTGGAAATGTAACTCATTTCTTATGTTACTACTGTTTTCATGCATTATTATTATCTTCGCTTTTTGGCGAAGGTTGTTGAGAGTGTGGTGGCATGGCAGCTTCCCCGGTACCTGGATGAAACCGTCTATCTAGACCCGTGCCAGTCCGGCTTCAGGCCTGGGTACAGCACGGAGACGGCTTTGGTCGCATTGGTTGATGATCTCTGGAGGGCACGGGACAGAGGCTGTTCCTCTGTTCTTGTTCTGTTGGATCTGTCAGCGGCGTTTGATACCATCGACCATGGTATCTTGCTGCGATGGTTGGGGGGTTTGGGGATGGGAGGCACCGTTTTGCAGTGGTTCTCCTCCTACCTCTCCGACCGTTCGCAGACGGTATTGACTGGAGGGCAGAGATCGACCGCTAGGCAACTCACTTGTGGGGTGCCGCAGGGGTTGATTCTCTCGCCTCTACTGTTCAACACCTATATGAAGCCGCTGGGGGAGATCATCCGTGGTTTCGGGGTGAGTTGTCAGCTGTACACTGATGATACTCAGCTGTACATTTCCACCCCGAACCACCCCAACGAAGCCGTTGATGTGATGGGTCGGTGCCTTGAGGCCGTTCGGGTCTGGATGGGGACGAACAGACTCCGACTCAACCCATCCAAGATGGAGTGGCTGTGGATACCAGCGTCCCGGCACAGTCAGCTAACCCCATCGCTGACTGGGGGGCCCGAATCATTAGCCCCCAGGGAATCGGTGCGCAATTTAGGCGTTCTCCTAGACGCACGGCTGTCTTTAGAAGACCATCTGACGGCCGTCGCCAGGAGCTTTTTATCAGGTTCGCCTGATTCGCCAATTGCGCCCTTTCCTGGATCAGGACTCATTATGCACGGTCACTCATGCCCTCGTTACTTCCTGTCTGGATTACTGCAATGCTCTCTACATGGGGCTCCCCTTGAAGAGCACCCGGAGGCTCCAACTGGTACAGAATGCGGCCGCGCGGGGGATTGAGGGAACACCTCGTAGCTCCCATGTAACACCGCTCTTGCGCAGGCTGCACTGGTTGCTGGTGATCTTCCGGGTGCGTTTCAAGGTGCTGGTCATCACCTTTAAAGCGCTCCATGGCATGGGACCGGGATACTTAAGGGACCGCCTGCGGCTGCCAGGTACCTCCCATCATCCAGTGCGTCCAGTGCGCTCTCACAGGGAGGGCCTCCTCAGGGTGCCGTCGTCCAACCAATGTCAACTGGCGGCCCCCAGGTGAAGAGCGTTCTCTGTGAGTGCTCCGGCCCTGTGGAACGATCTGCCTGTGGGACTAGGTCTTCTCCCTGATCTTCGGACCTTTAAGCACGAGCTCAAGACCTTTTTTTTTCACCAAGCGGGGCTGGCCTAATTGATTGATTAATTTTAACACTGTGGGTTTTTAGTGGGCTTTTAATAGGGGTTTTAATCTATTTTGTAATTTTCTTACATAATATTTTTAACATACGGCTATTGAATTAGATTTTTAACTGGATATTATATTTTAAAAAATTTTGATTATTGGTGTTTTATTTTGCTGTACACTGCCCTGAGTCTTCGGAGAAGGGTGGTATAAAAATTTGAAAAATAAATAAATAAATAAATAAATAAATAAATAAATAAATAAATAAATAAATACGCTATATCTGAGTTTCTACTGATGGACATTTCTATCTTGTTCATTCTACTTCTATCTCATTCATACTAAAGAATACATATTAAAGAATATGACATTCAGTGGTGGGATTCTACCAGTTCGGACTGGTTCGGGCCAACCATTAGCTCCGACTTTCACCCATGAGCAAACTGGTTCTCTCTTTCTTTGAAGTGGGGCCACCAACCTGCCCCTGCTTTATACTCACCTATATTTCTGCTTTCAAAACCCAGCTGATTGGGGTGGCAGAGTGGATTGCCGCTCCTCAGCTGTTTTCCTTGCTCTCAGCAACACGAAAGTTCAATTTTCTGCAAACTGTGCACACACGCACAGTGAACCGGTTGTTAAACCGGTAGGCTCCCACCCCTGATGGCATTTCAGGGAGGACTTAAATTTAGAATATTGGTCTTATAGATTTCAAGGGAAGGAAGGAAGGAAGGAAGGAAGGAAGGAAGGAAGGAAGGAAGGAAGGAAGGAAGGAAATATAACTTTCAGAATTACTGAAACTATTGTTTCTATGCCGGAGCAATAAAAAAAAGTCAGTAAGAGTAAACATAAGAATTCAAACAGCCATTCCATTATAGAATTCAAGGAAACACACTTTTCTCTTAAATCTTACACCAGTTGTAATTTAAGTTTTGCCTTAAAATATAACAAAAGAAATCCAATATAAATTATTCTAGGAAGACAGCAACACCATTAGCCTCATAAATGATGTTAGGCCTAAATCATGTTTGCCGGTTCATAACACTTTTGGGTGGACATAATCCTAAAATACACTGTCTGCATTCTCTTTATCAGATACAGTGAATAGAAAGGTCATCGTCTGACTTTGATCTTGGTTTTCTATTAATTAAAGTACCCTTCCCGTGGCTGCAGATCTGTCACACAAAGAGCTGTATTTTGCTTCTTTTAATCATCTTATTTAAGAATTAGAGACTGGGAAAGCGATGTTCTCTATCACATAAAAGATGTATAACCATGAAGCACTTCTAAAGCAGCTGATGCAACTTCTGCAAATGTTTCCAAACAATTTCATTTACTGTTTCTCAGAATTTCTTGAATGGTATCACAAATTTGCAACAATTCCACATTTGGCATCAGGAAATTACAGCTAATCCTCTGTCTCTAATCAAGTTACCCAATTTCATATTTCTAAATATCTGTTAGAAAATGTCCCAATTAAAAAAAATGATAGAAGACCTATATGTATGTATATGCACATGTATATACGCACATGTATATGGTCTATTTGTTGTTTCTGTAATCCTGAAGTTAACTAGTAATAAATGAACCACAGTAATTTTAACTAGTTTGAATGGTAAAAGATACTATGAGCCCCCTTATTTGCAGAAATAGCTTTTTTGGGATGACCTTTTTTGAGTTCTAGTGAGCAAATATATATATGTTTTCTGAGGTTTTCACGGGTGTTTGTATGTAGGTCTTTGGTTGTTCGGGTTTTCTCCCGTGTAAAATTGGAAATGTCTTGGCAACGTTTTGACGAAGTCTCATTCGTCATCTTCAGGCTTCAGCTTCGTGCTTCTGGGAGCAATGTGTGATCGCAGCTGTTTCTTCCTTTTAACTGCTACTGGGGGTTTGAACTGATTGGGTGGGAGCTTGGCTGTGCTCTGATTGGATGGAGGTTTTTTTGTGCTCTGATTGGCTGGGGGTGTGTCCTGTTTGGGTGGGGGCTTGGTTGTGCTCAATTTAGTCTGTGTTGCAGGGGGATTTGAGCTGGTGAGCTGCATAGCTGTTGTTTGGCTTTGTGGTGGTGCTACATCTTCATAGTGGGTGTCAGTCTGCTGCATGTATGGATTGGAGGGGTTTGAAATGGCTAACTTCTTCCCTGGTCCAACACTTTAAAGTCACAGGACATGATATTGACTTTAAAAAGACCAGAACTATCGCCAAAACTGAACACTTTAACAACAGAATAATCAGAGAAGCCATTGAGATAGAAAAACGGCCACACAGCATGAACAAACGAGATGACACCTCCCGCCTACCAGCCATTTGGAAACCTGCCCTTATTGACAAACGAGTCCCTAACACGAGGAATGACACCAGACCCACACTCACGAGGTCCACACAGGATGTCACCACCACACATCCACCCAGAAAGCAGACCCAAACCCACACTGATCATGAAGCATGACCAAGGACCAGAAGCCAGACCGCAGCTGCAACATTAGCCATTTCAAACCCCTCCAATCCATCTACCCACGGGCCTGCCAAGCTTCTGGAGATAACGAGGAAATTATAGATAAGGCCAGAATTACTCACGAATATATTCTTCCCTCCATTGATACAGTTTGCCTGTGCAAATTCATTGCTTTGTCCAAGACAAAAAACCAGGAAGTCCCACCTCCTATTTATAGTCTCTGCAGATGTCACTGCATGACCATCATTCCTTGGCTTTATCCCAACGCTTCTTCTGCTGTGCGCGCCAGTCACGTCTGCGCAGTCTTGCATCACTCCAAAACTGTTCTTGGGGCGTTGCCAAATCAGAAGAAGGCTCGAGAGAATCAGGCCTTGCCGGCCCCTCCTCCTCCCTTTGAGTGGGTGCCAGGGAGGGAGAGGGCCCAAGAGAAGCAGGGCTTGCCAGGTCTTCTCCCTCACTTTCTGAATCATCCGAGTCCAGGAGTCCGGGTCCAGGAACCTGGGTCACAACAAGTTGTAGGAATTGGGTACGTCTAGTCTGGTGAAAAGACAAACGAAGGGTGACATAATAGCAGTGTTTCAGTGCTACAAAGAAGAGAGGGTCGAGCTTGTTGATCAGAAAGTTCGGCAGTTTGGTGGTTCGAATCCCTAGTACAGGTCTCCTGCATGAGCAGGGGATTGGACTAGATCAGGGATCAGCAACCCATGGCTCTGGAGCTGCATGTGGCTCTTTCATCCCTCTGCTTTGGCTCCCTGTTGCCGGTCAGCACCACAATTCTGAGAGGAGCTTCTGGTTGGAGGGGGAAGCATGGCGCACAGGAAGAGACACTATGGCAAGGGGCGGTTTTTCTGATCAACTCCACAACTGATAGGGCTTTCAGTTAGGACAGGTAGAGAGAAAAGGACGCCGCGCTAGGAGGAGACTCTATAGTGGGGGGAACCAGACTTCTGGTCGGCTCCAGAATTGAACGGGGGGCTTCGGGTTAGGAGCTTTGTGGCTCTTTGAGTGTTTAAGATTGCTGACCTCTGGACTAGATGACCTCCAAGGTCCCTTCCAACTCTGTTACTGTTACCTGTTTTTTAAAGAACAGCAGCAAGACAAGAAGTAACGGATGGAAACTAAACAAGGAGAGATCCAACCTAAAACTGCGGAGAATTTTTCTGACAATAAGAACAATCAACCAGTGGAACAGCTTGCCTTCAGAAGTTGTGACTGCTCTACCACTGGAGGCTTTTAAGAAGAGACTGGACAGCCACTTGTCTAAAATGGTATAAGGTCTCCTGCTTGAGCAAGAGGTTGGACTAGAAGACCTCCAAGGTCCCTTCCAACTCTGTTATTCTGTATTCTCTGTATTCCTCCATTTCCTTCACCCTTCCTTCCTGGGGCAACATATTGTACATTTTTTTGCTGGCCGCTATTGACCAAATGCTTGTAACATGCCACATACATTACTGGCATAATAAAAGAAATAACATATATGGGATAAAGTTTCCTAGCTATAGCTGGAACATATCGCTACCTTGATAAAGGATTGGGATTATCCATCCAAAAAGCTGTTTATAATTAAAAACACATAAATCCTTTTTTTTTTTAATGGTACAAAAGTAAAATATGTAGCAATATGTAGGCTTCTAAATTCTTCAGCATGAAACACACATGCTTGACTTCAAAGCGCGTCAGCCTTCCACACCAGGTACTTTAATTAAATGATATTTTCAGGAAGAATCTAACCAGGAGGAAAAGAGGGGAAAGGAAAAGGGGGGAGGAGGAGAGAAATCTTTACACAACTCGTCCAGGGATTAGTGATTTATATTGCCTTGAGCATCTCATAAAGGCATTTGATGAGGAAATCTCATGTTTGTTTTTTATTCCCTTTGAAATGCAGCTTTGATTACCATTATTAAAGCAACACACAACTTAATGGCTTAGCAGCAAGAAGGAAAGTACAGTGGCTGGAGAGGGAAATATTTATTTGATCTATAAGACAAATACATCTATCGGTGTAATATTTAGACAGTTGTGCAGTTTCAATAAGATTGTTGCAACTGATCCTTGACTCAGATCAATATTGTATGAAAATAGAGGAAAGCATTTCTTTTTCTGCAAAGGATAGTTTATAATTTTGAATTTTATCTCATAGGTTCTACAGCTCCCAGTGTCTGACTCCTCAAAATCTTAGTGGGGAAGCCTTCCAAATAATGCGGATGTGGCAGAGAAGCCTGCCAAGAATAGGAAGGATGTGCAAAATATGAATGTGCGTTGAAGATGTAACCTTGCCTGTAAATGAAATATCTGCAAGCAAAACAATCAAGCTCGAGGACTCCATATATGTGAATATCCTACTAAGGGGAAACCGCCACCTTGATTTCTGAAGGTGGATTTTAAGGATCAATCATCATATTGTAAAGATAAGTACACATTTCTGAAAGGGATTTCGAGGATGGATTCTCACAATGGCACTATTTTTCTACTGCAAAACTTGAATTGAAAAACAAAATCTATAGTACTGGGAGATAGGTAGCTTTCCAATTGGTTGAATTCCACCAGTCACAGTCTCCTCAGTAGTGAAGATATTGCATTGTCAAGGTGATTTCTCCTCTTAGATCTGATCCTAACCAATAGGGAAGAACTGTTTGACGAGGTAAAAATTGTAGGCACTTTGGGAAAGCAGCAACCATGTCATCCTGAGCTTCAAGATAATGTAGAATGAGAAATTGGAGCATGCATAATCCTGCATGCAGGTTCATCTTCAGGAGAGCTGTTCTGAACAAACCTAGGAAGCAGGTGGGATCAGGATCAAATTTAGCCAGATCAAAGAAAGCAGAGTGAGGTTGGAAATTTCTTAAAGGTAAGATACTTCATATATAACTTTAAGTGGAAAAAAAAGTCACAGCATAGGAAACTGTCATAAATACATAGAAAGATTTCAACCAGATTTTATAACAACCCAGAATACACTGCTGAATCAACAGTAGATATGGAGAACCAGGTGGTGGGCTGTTTCAAGGCTGTTCTCCATTTGTACTTAAACCGGCTACAAAGACTGGCAAGCTTTTGATCTTACCATGTCCTCATTATAGTGCCTTTATCTCTTCCTCAGCTCACAATCGAGACAGGCTTAACTCTTAGCTGTCGCCGCTGCTTAGTTTTAAAACATTTGCATTCTCTCCTAAACCAGCACCATGTTGCAACTCTTTGCAGTTGTTTAAAAGCTGGCACACTTGGCTACTTGTTCTGTCAGTGGTACACTTGCAGTGCATGGAGATAGTTTGGCCCAGTTCAGGCAGCCCTTTCTCAGGCCTTCTCCTCTGCTTCCATTTCCCCTCCCTCCCTTGTTTTCTCTTCCAATGGCTGGTACCAGAGCTCTTGAAAAATCTGCTGAAGGAGCATGAAGCCCATTGTTGAAACAAGCCTACCAAGCAATTGGCTGGCAGTAGTTGGAGGAGCCCAACTACCCAGTAAAGTATCCTAGTTTACCGTTTGGCTTTCTCAGCTCTTAATGAACTATTTGAATAGCTATTTTTTGAAATTTTTTCAAAAAGGTTGAACCTTGTTTGATCATTGTTTGACCATGTGTGATAAAGCAGAACAGCCAAGCCAATCACATGTCAAAATTCACAAGGGATCTAAAGCCCTATCACATCACAGCCCTATCTTATTGTCCTGGTTGTTGGGTGGATGCCTGTTGGCTAATGACATCCATAAAACAGGAGAGGGTGAATTGCTAGGCTTAACATCACCTGTGTGTGAAATCAGGATGCTACCATTCAGCAGCAAGCTAAAAGATAGCCAATTACTTGCCCCAGCTCCTGCCGACCTAGCTGTTCAAGCATGCAAATGCAAGTAGACAAATGGGTACCGCTTTGATGGGAAGGTTACTGTGTTCTGTGCTTTCATGCTGGCCATATGATGGTGGAAATGTCTCTCGGATACACAGGGTCTCTCAGCTGAGGATTGGAGATGAGCACCGCCCCCTAGCGTCAGTTACGACTGGACAGGGGAAACCTTTAACCTTTTTTAAAGGCAGGTGGGGATCAGCAATAGGGACAACAAATCATGTAGGAACAATGTTCTATGAGCACAAGATTAGACAGCTAGGATTTTGTTTATTGATTAAATTTATATGCTGCCTGTCCCATTCTGCAAATTGACTACTTAGCAATGGGGAAAGGCCCTCAGTATCCTTTTTTAAAGACTTCAGGAAATGCAGGTCAGTTTTATAATGATGACAATATTTTCCCCCCACATAAATGCCAATTGGTGTAGGTGAAGACTGAAAATTAGGCTTCTGAAATAGTACATAATACAGTAAATAGAAGGAGAAGGAGGCAGATGATCTCCTGATTTATTCCATGTTAGAAGCAAAACTATAAAAATGAGGCAAAATAATTTCTTTCCTTTGAACGAGAAATTTATTTTTATTTATTTAATTTATTAAATTTATATGTTGCCCAAAGCAACTCTGGGTAGCTATAATAATACAAGAATCACATGAGGATTGTATATTACATTGCGTACTAAGAAAATGAGTGAGACTACTACAGATGGGCATCTTCTTTTATGAAATGATTCACAATGAAATTATATTCTGTCCCTACTCAGAAGCACTTTTAATTTCAAAGCCTAGCACAATAAATGGTGTTGTATGCTAGCTCAGAAAAAGCAATTAAAACACCGAAAATAACAATCCTTTTAAATAAGTAAATCTTGACTCCCAACTACAGAACTCTTGTTATCCTGCCTTAATATTGATCACTAAAAGGCCTCTGTAGTGCAATTCACTTAAGAGTGCTAGATTCTACCTTGATTAAATATCCAGAAGAAAAGAAGTCTTTACTGATCACTCTAAAAACCCCTTTTTTTGTGCCTGCTCTGGTTGCTGCTCCGGTGTGCGCATGTGCACCGGCCAGCTGGTCTTTGGGTTTACGGTGCTTCTGCATGCACGTTCTGGTTTGGGCACTTCACCATCACTGTGTTATGGAATGTAGTGTTGGGTGATTCTCAGTTGAGAATATCAGTCCCAAATCATGTAACACAGGGGTCTCCAATCTCCAGTCTGTGGACCGGCACTAGGCCATGGCATGCCCGAAACCGGGCTGTGCTAACCAGTGGTGGGTTTCAAATTTTTTTACTACTGGTTCTGTGGGTGTGGCATGGCTTGCTGGGCGTGGCTTAGTGGGCATGGTAGGGGAAGGATACTGTAAAATCTCCATTCCCACCCCACTCCAGGGGAAGGATACTGAAAAATCCCCATTTCCTCCCAATCAGCAGGGACTCAGAGGCAGAGAATAGATGGGGACGGGGCCAGTCAGAATTTTTACTACCGGTTCTCCGAACTACTCAAAATTTCCACTAACGGTTCTCCAGGACTGGTCAGAACCTGCTGAAACCCACCTCTGGTGCTAACAAGCAAAAACCCCATCTGCAGGCAGCACCCAAAATCACACCCCCTCCAGGTTTATGGAAAAACCTCTCTCCACGGAACCAGCCCCTGGTGCCCAAAAGATTGGGGGCTGTTGATATAGCACATTCAGCATATGGGCAAAGGGGCAAAGGATTCAGATTGCTCCTGCAGATCCCCGCTGTCTCCAGAAGTGAGACAAAAAAGCGTGGATCCAATTCCTCCCCACATGTGTTTCCTAGATGTGTAAAGACATGCATAAAGTGCATTCAGAAATAATTGTTGTGTTTTGGAGGTGGAGGGACATGGTGGCTCAGGGGCTAGGATGTTGAGCTTGTCGATCGAAAGGTCGGCAGCTCAGCGGTTCAAATCCCTAGTGCTGCCGTGTAACGGGGTGAGCTCCCGTTACTTGTCCCAGCTTCTGCCAACCTAGCAGTTTCGAAAGCATGTAAAAATGCAAGTAGAAAAAATAGGGACCACCTTTGGTGGGAAGGTAACAGCATTCCTTTGGTGTTGAGTCATGCAGGCCACATGACCACGGAGACGTCTTCGGACAGCACTGGCTCTTCGGCTTTGAAATGGAGATGAGCACCGCCCCCTAGAGTCAGGAACGACTAGCACGTATATGAGAGGGGAAGCTTTACCTTTACTTTTACTTTTGGAGGTGGATTGTCTACAGCTGTGTTTCTCAAATATATCTACTTCCTGACACGGGGACTCAGCTCAAAATTCTGCAAGTAGCATGGCCAGAGCTGAGGACTGTGGGAGCAGAAATTTACCCATTCAGAAATGTCAACTCTGAGAAACCTGGGTCTATGCAATGTGATTCTGTGACAAATATGTGGCTGCACTGCAAACTGATTTCAAAAGGTAATTTTAAGGAAGCTGTTATACCTTAAAGCAAGCCCCAGCCCTAGCACAGAACTCCCCATACATATGGGGAATTTGTCCCAGTGCGGTCCATCTTCTCTCTTTCTCTGCCTCCTTCCTATTCTTTTTTCCCAAAGCTTCCATGGGAGAAGAAGCTAAGCTGGAAATTTATAGCTCTGCTTAGCAGGGGGTGAATTCTGGAAAGATATTCTGAGCAGAGGAAGGAGCTTTCTTGAGTGTTCTGAATAGCACCTCATATAAATGAGCTAATTATACAATAATGCCGTGTGTTGTTGATTCGGAATTCAGGCACTATTTTTTTTTTAAAAAAAAGATCCATGCATGCAAGGCCCCAGTTACTAGTCTGTTGCTGCTTTTTACACACCATGCTGTCAGATGAAGAAGACAGGAAGCAGCCATGTTGACATGTTTTATTGCTGCTTGCTAGCTAAATTTCTTAATGCAATCATTGCTATTTAATGAGAAAATGGCCTTGCCTGGGGTTCAACACACACACACACACACACACGTTCACACACAGAATTCTACTCACTTCCTTGGAACGTTAGAAAAGGTTTGCCTGCTGAAGGAACCATGCACAATTAATTTTCTTCTGAGTGGTAGAAATTGATATTTGCTTCAGACAAACAGAAGCTGCTGCTCGTGCAGGGTAGAGTTCCAGCCGGCAGAAACTGTGCAGTGCCTTGCAAGTAAGAGATTTATTTGGCAATAATCAGATTGGCACAGAACAAACCTGCGCTGACCCAGCTCTTGGCATGGTGTTTCATGATGTGACCCTAAGGAATCTGGCTCATCTTGAGCTTCGATCTTTTTAGCCTGTACACATGATATGCAAGTGACCCGCTTCACTATCTGCGCAGACAGTGGTGAAGGGAGGTATGTCAGGCCCACAGCCAGGAATGTAAAAGGAGCTGAGCAGTGTCCCCTTGAAATCAATTCCTTGCTGGGTTGGAGCCGTAAAGTTGCAGCAAGTACAAGAGAGAACATTTCAGTACAGCGGGAAGCTTCTCCAAGTCAGAATGGGACTACTTGCCACAGCCAACTCACCGCAGTCAGTTCACCACTGCCAACTTGCTACGGCCTACTCACTATGGCCAGTTCACTGTGGGACAACTCACTTGCAGACAATTCAACAATTTAATGTAATTATTTAAAATATTTTTTTTTAATAAAAATTGTCATTCACAGTTCATTTTGCCCTTCCTTTTGCATCATTTGTTTAATGATTCTATTCCACAATTTATTTGATATTAGTGTAACTTTTGTCCTGCAGTGAGTTGTCCCACAGCAAATTGGCCATAGCGAGTTTTCCCGTGGTTATTAGTTGGCCATGGTGAGTTATCCTAGACCCTCTGCAGGTTGAGTTGAATCGGTTGTTGGAATTGCATGTGAGAAAGACATGCACCATTGCCAAGAGAACTGTCGTATAAGAGACAGTATAGACCACAACTAATAGTGGGTGGAGCAAGCAGCTCAGAAGGGACTAGAGATGGAGGCGGGAACTATATTTTCAAACTTGCAAGATTCTGTCAAAATAGTTTTTTTATAAAGTAGAATGAGCTCATCTGGTTGAGATTCCTGTCTCGTCTGCTCCACAAAGCCAACCATCGTTCCATTTCAAAAATTTTCAGTCTTCTGTAGTAATTTGCTTGACATTTCAGGTCACTTTCCTACCAGGTGGTAAAATACAGAAGACTTGTATAAATACATCCACAAAATAGTTGCTTAGAGCATTCTAGTTTGACTGCTTGGGGGTAGGAGGCATCCTCTCTGTATTATTTTTTCTGGTGATGCTCCTACTGGTATCAGGCCAGGAAAGCTATTAAGCATTTTGTTGATTCAGCTTTCCCCATTTTGGTTATGAAAAACCAAACTGGGTGTGTCTAGTTTATGAAAAGGACTAGGGGAGATATGATAGCAGTGTCCCAATATTTGAAGGGCTACCTCAAAGATGAGGAGGGTCAACCTATTTTGCAAAGCACCAGAAGGCAAGACAAGTAATAATGGATGGGAACTACCTTCAGAAGTGCCCCATTACTGGAGACCTTTAGGAAGAAACTAGACAGCCACTAGACAGTCAAATGAGATAATTTTGCAGAAGTTGCAGTATTTGGTAAGAACATTAGGGACAAGAGTCCAGCTGTCTAACTTAATTTGTTCTATGGCCTTCTCCAAATGGGTTGGGATTTCATATCCTAGAGTTCTGAGTGTTGCTTTGGCAGGCTTGGCATTCTGGGTTTTGTAGTCTTAATCTACTTGGTGAGGGCCAGGTTGGACGATGAGCTAAATAAGCGCCAAGGAGCTCAGCCTTGTATAAATTCACATCAGTGAATGTGAAGATGAGCTTGCATGTAAGTAGCAAAAAGATGCCACAAAACCTTTTTCGAGGCATTTCAGTGAAATGGAATGCCTGTACTCTCATTAGCATCGAACAGGCTAAATTATCCTGTACAAGCTATGCAGATATCTTTTTTCCTTCCATTTTTGTCATAGAAATTATTTAACTTCTGAATCATAATGTTTAAATAATTACTTATCATAATTACTTTAGGCAATGAAAGATATTTATACCTTTTAAACACTGAATCCTTAATTAGCATATTTTCATTAATCAGAAAAGTGAATAATTAAAAAATGGGTAACCAATAAATTATACAGAAGAAGGCTTTGTGTGGAAATTATGTTTCATCTAGCCTGTATGCGGGACTCTATTGAGCTTAATCCCAAGAAGCTGTGTTGTCTTCACTTGTGCAAATGAGTACATCCCACCCCTCCTCTTTTTCTTAAATCATTTTACTCATGACTAATCAGCTGAAAATTAATATTAGGATTACTGCTGTTATTTACTATTTTCCAGTTGACTATTTTGCAGAGTTTTTTCTCAGGCACCTAAAATAAAGATATCTAGCTAACACGGGATCTAGCTAACATTTTGTGCACATATGCACAAAAGCCCTCTATCTCAGCAGGTTGTAGCAGCTGGCTAACTTGTCTGGGCTTGGAAGGTAAACAAGGTTGGGCCTCATTAGTATTTGAAATTGACTAGGAATTGACCAGAAAAACTAACACATCCCAGAAGACAATGAGAAACCTTTGTAGTCCTGTGTCATGAAAACTGCCTGGTGGTGACCATGTAGTTCAGCTTGAGTAAAAGGGTATTTTTATTTTTTAAAATATTCTCCCCAAAACTTAGAAATTGTCTGTGGTTCAAACCTACATTGGTCTGTCAACATGGAAAAAAAAAAGATGGGGAGAAGGGTGTGAGTGCCACTTCTATTTCCCTTCTTTCATTCTTCTGGAGGGCTTTATTTCTCAGGGAACTCAATAAAACCCAGTTAATAGAAGCAATCATTCAATCTTGGTTTCACATTAAAACAGCTGCAGAACTAAAACACTTGGTTCATTCCATGGGAAAACATTGTAAGGCTGTAACTCATGCTAAAGGTTATCCAACTAAGTATTAACTGAGGTGATAATTTTTGTATATCTCATTTTTTTCTATGGTGATAATTTTTGTATATCTCGTTTTTTCTACGTGTTTCACTTTTCTTCTTCTGTAACTGCTATTCTAATAGCAAATCCTTCATAAAAGTTATTGCATTACATTCTTGATTAAATTATCTTTCCATTGATATATAATTTTAGGTACTACTCCAAAAAAAGTGGTGTTATTAGCTAGTTTTAGAAAATACACTTTTCCCAAAAGGTTTTCACAATTTTGGCCACTACTGTAGAGGAAACTGTGTGTGTTTATTCTGAAATAAAACCCATTTTGTATGATGAATTCTATTCCCAGATGACATATTCATATGAAAAAAGTCTAACTTTTTTTCTTACTTCACTTTTAAAATGAAAGAGTCATGTCGAAAGTATAGTAAGGCAGGAGATCATTATTTTTATTTCTGCTCCTTTCCTTTTGCAAAAGATCATCTAAAATTGTGGTTGTTTTTTCTTCGGTAAAGATTAGTACAGATATGATTGTTACCTCAGAACCAATATTTTAATTTTGCTGAAACAAAATTCTGAATATATACATGCACACAAACACTTATAAGAGTCCTATAGCTATAACTTCAGATGGATTTGCCAGTACTTTGTAATCCGGAAAAGGTACTGTTACAATGGACATTAGACCTAATCTACTTTGCAAAGAAGTTTTAATTAGATTGGCTGAAAGCAGTGAACCTAGTCCAACCTGTGCCAACACAGCAGGGTGCAGAGAAACTTTTAGAATAATGATTTCCCATCATTTCTTTTATATAGACCGTCACATTATTAATGAGAGCTGCTGCAAGCCATTATATAAGCAGACATTTTAGCAAACTCTGCCACTGATGGAAGTCAAACATAAACGCCATAGGGCACTAACATAGCTGTTTCTTAACTATTTATAAGAGCAGATTTCACTTAAAGTCACAGAAAAATAGTTTCAGTTCAGAGAGAATTGTATTTCATGAACATACATATAAATATAAAGCCAATTATTGTCTGAATAATAACATTCAGTAACGCTGAATATGACATATAAAAGGAAATGTTATTATTCACCATTATTGCATTCCCGCCCCCGACACCATTTGATGAATTGCAGGGCCCTGGCTGACCCCTGGTCCACTGTTGTTCCAGATAGTGACATGAACTGGACATTGGCAGGTGGAAAAGTCCAAAGTAGTTTGCATAGTGCTGAACAAGTTCTTGCTAGATTTGGTGAGGTTTCCCTAGCTGCCCTTATTATACCCAAAACCTTGCTATTGACTTCCGTAGCAACATTAGATTTAGCAAGTTGTGTGGATCCTAAAAGTAAAGGGAAATGTGGCAGAAAATCCATGTAGTTGTAGCTTGCACTATGCTCAGATTATGGAGGAGCATCAGATGTATTTTTTAAAGAAAATATGTGGTGCTTTTAGGAATTGTGCTTATATTTTAACATGTCCTCAGGGTGAGTCATGGTAAAGATGTCATTTGAAATGTCATATAAACAATAAGCGTAAGCAGGAATAAATGCAAGTAAAATGAAACATCAGGAAATTTGATCCAGATTTTAATACCATTTTTAAATAGACTCAAGGACTGGCAATGCCTTGAACAAAATCAGGTCCATTTCTAAAAATGTAGGATATAATTTTAACAACGTAAGATCGATGCCCTAACATTGCTATATTAATTTCAAACCATTAAAAAAAATGTTTTCCTTTCCTTTTTCTATGGAGGCTTTCGGCTTCTGGAATTAAGGAATTCAGTGATGAACAGTGCAAACTTTCAGGAAGGGCAGGGTAAAAATACAATTTACCACATTGGATTAAAACAAAAGACTAAGGTTATTTTTAGGGAAGCAATTTCCTGTACATTCGGCATATGTTATTTTGCTTGCATATGGAACTTATTTCGAGCCAGCAAATTAAAATGCATTTTATGATGAATTGCAGGGCCCTGGCTGACCCCTGGTCCACTGTTGTTCCAGATAGTGACATGAACTGGACATTGGCAGGTGGAAAAGTCCAAAGTAGTTTGCATAGTGCTGAACAAGTTCTTGCTAGATTTGGTGAGGTTTCCCCAGCTGCCCTTATTATACCCAAAACCTTGCTATTGACTTCCGTAGCAACATTAGATTTAGCAAGTTGTGTGGATCCTAAAAGTAAAGGGAAATGTGGCAGAAAATCCATGTAGTTGTAGCTTGCACTATGCTCAGATTATGGAGGAGCATCAGATGTATTTTTTAAAGAAAATATGTGGTGCTTTTAGGAATTGTGCTTATATTTTAACATGTCCTCAGGGTGAGTCATGGTAAAGATGTCATTTGAAATGTCATATAAACAATAAGCGTAAGCAGCAATAAATGCAAGTAAAATGAAACATCAGGAAATTTGATCCAGATTTTAATACCATTTTTAAATAGACTCAAGGACTGGCAATGCCTTGAACAAAATCAGGTCCATTTCTAAAAATGTAGGATATAATTTTAACAACGTAAGATTGATGCCCTAACATTGCTATATTAATTTCAAACCATTAAAAAAAATGTTTTCCTTTCCTTTTTCTATGGAGGCTTTCGGCTTCTGGAATTAAGGAATTCAGTGATGAACAGTGCAAACTTTCAGGAAGGGCAGGGTAAAAATACAATTTACCACATTGGATTAAAACAAAAGACTAAGGTTATTTTTAGGGAAGCAATTTCCTGTACATTCGGCATATGTTATTTTGCTTGCATATGGAACTTATTTCGAGCCAGCAAATTAAAATGCATTTTATCATAAATAGAGTGGTTGTATGTTCCTTTCCATTTTTACATAATAAATCTGTAAAACAAAGATGCTGAAGGAAGAAAAAAATGTTTTTCTTTCTCATGTTTTAAAAATAGAGTGCAAGATGTACAACCTTTGAAATGTACTTCTTTGTGTGTGCCTCTTAGCGATATATTTCAATAAAATGTTATAACAATAAATAATTATAAGCCAATATTGTCATTAATATTATTATACGCCGTATGTTTTGGGTACTAATGGACTAGATCAACATTCTTATATTATTGGTAGGCAGAAGGAAATCATAATTAATATAAATAAAATGGGAAAATGGGACAAGAGTTTTCATATCATTCAAAAATTACTTCATTGGTTAAATTCTTGAATTAAGAAAGCAATAAAAAATTAAGAAATAGAGAACTGGTGATTACCATATTAATTATGACAAGAACAGAAACTCTTTTTAAGCAAGAAATGTTCATCAACTGATCAATGTTTAAAATTAACAGGGAACTTATATATTTTCTAGATACAACTGAGAGAAATGGGACTTCGATGTTCCTTGTATAACATAAGCTTCCCATTGCACCATAAGAAGAAAAAGTTGATGAGCCCTCGTGTGCCTTGTGGAATAGCATGGGAGGGGGTGTAGAAGTCAGTTTAAAGAGGCAGATTGATCAAAGTAGCGTCAGCCAGATAGCAATAGAACTTAGGTTTATATACCACTTTACAGCCCTCCCTAAGTGGTTTACAGAGTTAGCCTATTGCCTCCAACAATCTGGGTCCTTATTTTACCAACCTCAGAAGGATGGAAGGCTCAGTCAAGCTTGAGCCGGTCAGGATCGAACTCCTGGCAATTGGCAGAGTCAGTCTGCAATACTGCATTCTAATCACTGCACTACCATGGCCACCATACCACACAGATGTTTCTTTAAACCTTAATGATGAAAATGGATACAGAATTCTTGAGAAATGAACATTTCTCCTTCAGGCAGGGAAAAGAGAAATATATCAGGAAATATTCTGAATTGTGTATAGGCCATTTACAATATCTTAAATAATGTTTTTAAACTTTCCCTTGAAATCAATTATTTGATTGCTTCCATAGATGGGAATAGGATATTGAGAGTGCTGTATTACTTGACAGAAACCTGTACAATAGCTTGAAAATATCCATCTTTAGCCGTCTTTGATAGGGAGCCCCTCAGAGTTGGCTGAAAGATGGGCAGCCATGTTTTAAATAAAAATAAGTAAATCAAAATAAATTATCCAACTCAGAGCAACTGAGAGATCCTTAGGAATTTTTTCAAGTCACTCAGAGTTCCTTTGCAAAAGACTGGCATGCAAATGGAATTTACAAATATGCCAAACTCTACATTTGACTAGCTATGACATAGATGTGAATTGATTTTTGGACTGGTTTCAGCGCTAATGTTCAAGATCATCCACTGAAACCTTCTAGCTATTTGTAGTGAGACACTATCCACTGTTTGGGGAATCTGCCATTTTATCTTTACTTGGCAAGTGCCCTGAGTCCGTCGGGAGAAGGGCGGTATAAAAATCGAATAAAAAAATAAAAAAATAAATAAATAAGTGATCAGGCCTTGGCTGAAATTGAATGCGTTTCCCTTTCTTCACCTTTGAATGTGGCCAAGAGATTTTTTTTTAAAAAAATAAATCTTCAGCTGTTTCTAGGAAGACTGTTATCAATTCCCTTTAGAAAAAATATCATCCGTTGCTTTATTTCTTTAATGCATTATTATTATTTGCTACAGTAAGAACATTCAATGCCAACTGACAAGGATGCATACAAATAACAATCTTTATGCTATGTGAGCATGGCATGAGATGACAAAATCATTACTTTTTTGAGCCACACTGACAATATCAGCACTGATTGTGCACCAGATCCCTTCTGCCAGGCAGAAGAATCTGGGAAAGCCCTTTGTAAATTCCCTTTAATGCTCTGGAGCATGTATGGGCTATATACAGTCATAAACTACATATGATCCTCCTAAGCTTTCCCTTGGGCTTGTTGTAGATGGGGAGAAGTCAAAAGGTATGTACAAGAAATAGGATTCTGCCTAAACCAGGGGTCGGCAACCTTAAAAACTCAAAGAGACACAAAAATCCTATCTGGAAGCCCCCTTTCAATTCTGGAGCCAACCGGAAATCCGGTTCCCCCATCATAGTCTCCTCCTAGCATGGCATCCTTTTTCTTCTGCTGTCCGGAAGTCTGGTCCTCCTACCATAGAGTCTCCTCTTAGCATGGCATCCTTTTTCCTCTACCTGTCCTAACTGAAAGCCCTATCAATTGTGGAGCCGACCACAGCAGATGTGTTGTGACTCCAGCCCCCGAACCTGGCCCCATGCCCGAAAGTGACTCCGAGAATGAGGGAGAAGGGCTGGTATGGTTTACCTTGGGAACACTGATTCCTTTGGCCTGGCTCCAGGAGCCAAAACCAGACCAGTAGGAGGACATAATGAGGCTATCATCCCCTGATTCCTCCCTTCCCCAGGCTACGCCTTCAGACCCAGCTGATAGTAATAATAATCAAGCTTGGATCAACCCACGCTTCAGAAGATTAGAGAGGTGGCGTCATCAAAGGGAAGGGTGGGACAGGAGCCCCACCCCAAGGATATATAAGGAACTTTGGGACTGCTCTCATTCCACGGGAAGCAAAAATTAGCTGAACTGTTTCAAAGAGAGCTGAAAGTCTTACTCTGTGAGTCATTTGTTTGAACTTTGGCAGGCAGCTGCGATTTCTCTGCCAGGACTGATAAGAGCCGTGAATCCACTGGCTGAAGGCCAGCTCGTTGCTCCGAAGTGAGGAAGGAGACAGAACAAGAGGGATGAAAGAGCCACATGCGGCTCCAGAGCCGCAGGTTGCTGACTCCTGGCCTAAACAAATCATTAAACTCTGACTACACCAAATATTCACCCGTTCTTCCATTATGATAGTAGGCAGAAAACAAGCACCTAATTGTGATTCAAAACTGTAAATTGAATTGGTGTCTGATATTTTTGCTGTCCTCCCTATTCTTCATAAAATGTGGACTTCCTATATTGAATGCTGGTGTATATATAATCTCAGAAGTACATTCGTATCCTCAAATTGTACTAATTTTTGTAGCACCACATTAAAAAACTGACAGTTATTTAATCCAAACAGAACATTAATAAAATAAGCCCATATTGTGTATATAAGCATTTCCTCATCCATTTTATCCTTCCTGCATAATGGAGTTGAAGACCAGCAACAGGGAGCCACAGCAGATGTGTTGTGACTCCAGCCCCCGAACCTGGCCCCATGCCCGAAAGTGACTCCGAGAATGAGGGAGAAGGGCTGGTATGGTTTACCTTGGGAACACTGATTCCTTTGGCCTGGCTCCAGGAGCCAAAACCAGACCAGTAGGAGGACATAATGAGGCTATCATCCCCTGATTCCTCCCTTCCCCAGGCTACGCCTTCAGACCCAGCTGATAGTAATAATAATCAAGCTTGGATCAACCCACGCTTCAGAAGATTAGAGAGGTGGCGTCATCAAAGGGAAGGGTGGGACAGGAGCCCCACCCCAAGGATATATAAGGAACTTTGGGACTGCTCTCATTCCACGGGAAGCAAAAATTAGCTGAACTGTTTCAAAGAGAGCTGAAAGTCTTACTCTGTGAGTCATTTGTTTGAACTTTGGCAGGCAGCTGCGATTTCTCTGCCAGGACTGATAAGAGCCGTGAATCCACTGGCTGAAGGCCAGCTCGTTGCTCCGAAGTGAGGAAGGAGACAGAACAAGAGGGATGAAAGAGCCACATGCGGCTCCAGAGCCGCAGGTTGCTGACTCCTGGCCTAAACAAATCATTAAACTCTGACTACACCAAATATTCACCCGTTCTTCCATTATGATAGTAGGCAGAAAACAAGCACCTAATTGTGATTCAAAACTGTAAATTGAATTGGTGTCTGATATTTTTGCTGTCCTCCGTATTCTTCATAAAATGTGGACTTCCTATATTGAATGCTGGTGTATATATAATCTGAGAAGTACATTCGTATCCTCAAATTGTACTAATTTTTGTAGCACCACATTAAAAACTGACAGTTATTTAATCCAAACAGAACATTAATAAAATAAGCCCATATTGTGTATATAAGCATTTCCTCATCCATTTTATCCTTCCTGCATAATGGAGTTGAAGACCAGCAACAGGGAGCCACAGCAGATGTGTTGTGACTCCAGCCCCCGAACCTGGCCCCATGCCCGAAAGTGACTCCGAGAATGAGGGAGAAGGGCTGGTATGGTTTACCTTGGGAACACTGATTCCTTTGGCCTGGCTCCAGGAGCCAAAACCAGACCAGTAGGAGGACATAATGAGGCTATCATCCCCTGATTCCTCCCTTCCCCAGGCTACGCCTTCAGACCCAGCTGATAGTAATAATAATCAAGCTTGGATCAACCCACGCTTCAGAAGATTAGAGAGGTGGCGTCATCAAAGGGAAGGGTGGGACAGGAGCCCCACCCCAAGGATATATAAGGAACTTTGGGACTGCTCTCATTCCACGGGAAGCAAAAATTAGCTGAACTGTTTCAAAGAGAGCTGAAAGTCTTACTCTGTGAGTCATTTGTTTGAACTTTGGCAGGCAGCTGCGATTTCTCTGCCAGGACTGATAAGAGCCGTGAATCCACTGGCTGAAGGCCAGCTCGTTGCTCCGAAGTGAGGAAGGAGACAGAACAAGAGGGATGAAAGAGCCACATGCGGCTCCAGAGCCGCAGGTTGCTGACTCCTGGCCTAAACAAATCATTAAACTCTGACTACACCAAATATTCACCCGTTCTTCCATTATGATAGTAGGCAGAAAACAAGCACCTAATTGTGATTCAAAACTGTAAATTGAATTGGTGTCTGATATTTTTGCTGTCCTCCCTATTCTTCATAAAATGTGGACTTCCTATATTGAATGCTGGTGTATATATAATCTCAGAAGTACATTCGTATCCTCAAATTGTACTAATTTTTGTAGCACCACATTAAAAAACTGACAGTTATTTAATCTAAACAGAACATTAATAAAATAAGCCCATATTGTGTATATAAGCATTTCCTCATCCATTTTATCCTTCCTGCATAATGGAGTTGAAGACCAGCCCTTTTGTAACGTTCTCTGAGAATCCAGTAAACATGAAAAAAAAACCCAATTTCATTGTAAAAATCATAAGAAATACTTGACTTAAAAACAAAAAACTTTCCTGATTTACTAATACAGAATATTCTAACTCATTATTCAAAAGTTCTTGCAAATAACTAATATCCAGTTGAGTGATAATCTTTAACTCTTTATAGAAGAATTTGTTAAAGCATATGCCAATACCAAAAACTGAGGAGTTTTACACAATATATTTGGTGCAAATTGCAACCTCAACATTTTATTTATTTATTTTATTTATTTTTATTTATTTATTTATTTATTTCATCAAGCATGTATTTTATGACAGATAAAGTGTAAACATAATTATAAAGACATGAAAAGAATATGAATAAAAGAAAACATTAGGACAGGGACGGTAGGCATACTGGTGCACTTATGCATGCCCCTTAATAAATTGCTTTATTGCACGGCCATGTGGCACGATCCTTCAAATGGTGGTGATATTTACAGCTACCAATATTCAATTTGGCTGCTGGAAATAAGGTGGCCACTTCTGGAGTGGTGCCTTGCACCCAAGGGGCAAAGAGACCCAATCTGCTCTGACAATATGGTCTGCACAAACCCTTAGGAAACCTTCAGGCCTGAATGCAATTCACATAGTGCTGCAAAAGCTTTCTGCACCTTTCAGAAGTTTTCTACAGCACTGTGCAACCTTGTTTAGGTAAGAAAATGGAGTGGTTTGTCTGGTGGGACAAAATTGTCTGTCCTCCTTCTGCAACAGGAAACCTGGAAATCTTCAAAAGGTAAGTATGTGATGGGTGGCAGGTGTTTTGGGAGCAGGCTCAAACCCTAACCATAACCCTAACCCAGCAGGACAGGATGCGGGGGGGGGGGGAGAAGTGGGTGGGGGGCACAGTCCCTGTGGTTGATTGTAAGGGTGCATGGCCACGGGGGCACTGCAGCAGCCATAACTTAGAAACAGAATTGCATGTCATTTTGGGGGACTCTATCATAACTTTGAATGGCTTTTCAGTGACCAGTTATATTTCAAGGACTACATATATAGGTTTCAGTATAGAGGCTGAAAAAGGCATAATTATGACTTCTCATAATATAGTGGCACAAAAATATTTTATAGCACTCCATAAAACACCTACCTGAGATACTTTTTCTGTCTTCATGAATGTAATTGTATTTCTTGAAAAGCTAAACAGCCAACTAAATAATGTGTGATCTAGGAAAAATCTATATTATGTAAAAATGCATTAATTTCTTTCTCTATTACAATTGACTCAGTATATAATGTTTAAAGTTGATTTATAGAGTCTGAATCGCTTTATATTTTACTCCAGATGTTCCTAATAATAGAAGTAATTTTAAATGGTTGCAATTGTTTCAGCCAAGAGGATAATAATCTGCCAGGCAGAAGAATCTGGGAAAGCCCTTTGTAAATTCCCTTTAATGCTCTGGAGCATGTATGGGCTATATACAGTCATAAACTACATATGATCCTCCTAAGCTTTCCCTTGGGCTTGTTGTAGATGGGGAGAAGTCAAAGGTATGTACAAGAAATAGGATTCTGCCTAAACCAGGGTCGGCAACCTTAAAACTCAAAGAGACACAAAATCCTATCTGAAGCCCCTTTCAATTCTGGAGCCAACCGAACCGGTTCCCCATCATACTCTCCTCCTAGCATGGCATCCTTTTTCTTCTGCTGTCCGGAAGTCTGGTCCTCCTACCATAGAGTCTCCTCTTAGCATGGCATCCTTTTTCCTCTACCTGTCCTAACTGAAAGCCCTATCAATTGTGGAGCCGACCAGCAACAGGGAGCCACAGCAGATGTGTTGTGACTCCAGCCCCCGAACCTGGCCCCATGCCCGAAAGTGACTCCGAGAATGAGGGAGAAGGGCTGGTATGGTTTACCTTGGGAACACTGATTCCTTTGGCCTGGCTCCAGGAGCCAAAACCAGACCAGTAGGAGGACATAATGAGGCTATCATCCCCTGATTCCTCCCTTCCCCAGGTTACGCCTTCAGACCCAGCTGATAGTAATAATAATCAAGCTTGGATCAACCCACGCTTCAGAAGATTAGAGAGGTGGCGTCATCAAAGGGAAGGGTGGGACAGGAGCCCCACCCCCCAGGATATATAAGGAACTTTGGGACTGCTCTCATTCCACGGGAAGCAAAAATTAGCTGAACTGTTTCAAAGAGAGCTGAAAGTCTTACTCTGTGAGTCATTTGTTTGAACTTTGGCAGGCAGCTGCGATTTCTCTGCCAGGACTGATAAGAGCCGTGAATCCACTGGCTGAAGGCCAGCTCGTTGCTCCGAAGTGAGGAAGGAGACAGAACAAGAGGGATGAAAGAGCCACATGCGGCTCCAGAGCCGCAGGTTGCTGACTCCTGGCCTAAACAAATCATTAAACTCTGACTACACCAAATATTCACCCGTTCTTCCATTATGATAGTAGGCAGAAAACAAGCACCTAATTGTGATTCAAAACTGTAAATTGAATTGGTGTCTGATATTTTTGCTGTCCTCCCTATTCTTCATAAAATGTGGACTTCCTATATTGAATGCTGGTGTATATATAATCTCAGAAGTACATTCGTATCCTCAAATTGTACTAATTTTTGTAGCACCACATTAAAAAACTGACAGTTATTTAATCCAAACAGAACATTAATAAAATAAGCCCATATTGTGTATATAAGCATTTCCTCATCCATTTTATCCTTCCTGCATAATGGAGTTGAAGACCAGCCCTTTTGTAACGTTCTCTGAGAATCCAGTAAACATGAAAAAAAAAACCCAATTTCATTGTAAAAATCATAAGAAATACTTGACTTAAAAACAAAAAACTTTCCTGATTTACTAATACAGAATATTCTAACTCATTATTCAAAAGTTCTTTCATTCTTTTTGCCAGATTTTTTTTCTTTCTCTTTTTATATGAAGCATAACCATATACGTAGGCATCAAAGGCATCCTAAATAACCAATACATTTGCATAATGTCTACTTATACAGAAAAAAAAATCCATTAAGATTTATCTCTATGGCAAGAGAAGAAATTTATACCTTTGCATTCTTATGTGCTGAAATAGGAAACTCTTTAGATGCACGTGTGAACATTTGCATAACATGGTGTTTATGTATATGTTAGCCATGTATAGATCAACCTGCCTCCCCAAAGTGCATCAATCCAGCTGAAGGCTTTACAGAGATTGATGGCTCTGCCTTAAGAAAAGATGAGCTGGTAAACAACTTTCCTCAGTGAGACATTCTGTTGCTTTGCTAGCCAGTGACTTTCTACTACCCAGAGTGAAAAGCTGCTTTACTTCAAGTTGGAACTCTGGTTTTTAAGCTTTCAACAAAGCACCTTTCCAAAATATTTACAATCCCAGTTGTATATGCAGCCATTGACCTCTTTCACTGTTCCAACAAAATTTAAAATGATGGCTTCCCATGGCATTCAGGTATACTTAACATTACCTAGTGCTAGACAATTGCCTTGGTGGGGGGAGTAGATATTGGAGAGCAGTGATGGCACCCTCCTGGCTGCTCCTCCTGGAATTCCAAAACTGTTCTTTTCTTTAAAAGAGCCTCTGTCTGTCATGCAATCTCCTAAAAGAGGCTATTGCCTTAAGAAAAGATGAGCTGGTAAACAACTTTCCTCAGTGAGACATTCTGTTGCTTTGCTAGCCACGGGGGCACTGCAGCAGCCATAACTTAGAAACAGAATTGCATGTCATTTTGGGGGACTCTATCATAACTTTGAATGGCTTTTCAGTGACCAGTTATATTTCAAGGACTACCTATATAGGTTTCAGTATAGAGGCTGAAAAAGGCATAATTATGACTTCTCATAATATAGTGGCACAAAAATATTTTATAGCATTCCATAAAACACCTACCTGAGATACTTTTTCTGTCTTCATGAATGTAATTGTATTTCTTGAAAAGCTAAACAGCCAACTAAATAATGTGTGATCTAGGAAAAATCTATATTATGTAAAAATGCATTAATTTCTTTCTCTTTTATATGAAGCATAACCATATACGTAGGCATCAAAGGCATCCTAAATAACCAATACATTTGCATAACATGGTGTTTATGTATATGTTAGCCATGTATAGATCAACCTGCCTCCCCAAAGTGCATCAATCCAGCTGAAGGCTTTACAGAGATTGATGGCTCTGCCTTAAGAAAAGATGAGCTGGTAAACAACTTTCCTCAGTGAGACATTCTGTTGCTTTGCTAGCCAGTGACTTTCTACTACCCAGAGTGAAAAGCTGCTTTACTTCAAGTTGGTTTTGCTTCAAGTTGGTTTTGCTTCAAGTTGGTTTTGCTTCAAGTTGGTTTTGCTTCAAGTTGGTTTTGCTTCAAGTTGGTTTTGCTTCAAGTTGGTTTTGCTTCAAGTTGGTTTTGCTTCAAGTTGGTTTTGCTTCAAGTTGGAACTCTGGTTTTTAAGCTTTCAACAAAGCACCTTTCCAAAATATTTACAATCCCAGTTGTATATGCAGCCATTGACCTCTTTCACTGTTCCAACAAAATTTAAAATGATGGCTTCCCATGGCATTCAGGTATACTTAACATTACCTAGTGCTAGACAATTGCCTTGGTGGGGGGAGTAGATATTGGAGAGCAGTGATGGCACCCTCCTGGCTGCTCCTCCTGGAATTCCAAAACTGTTCTTTTCTTTAAAAAGAGCCTCTGTCTGTCATGCAATCTCCCTAAAAGAGGCTATTGCCTTAAGAAAAGATGAGCTGGTAAACAACTTTCCTCAGTGAGACATTCTGTTGCTTTGCTAGCCAGTGACTTTCTACTACCCAGAGTGAAAAGCTGCTTTACTTCAAGTTGGTTTTGCTTCAAGTTGGAACTCTGGTTTTTAAGCTTTCAACAAAGCACCTTTCCAAAATATTTACAATCCCAGTTGTATATGCAGCCATTGACCTCTTTCACTGTTCCAACAAAATTTAAAATGATGGCTTCCCATGGCATTCAGGTATACTTAACATTACCTAGTGCTAGACAATTGCCTTGGTGGGGGGAGTAGATATTGGAGAGCAGTGATGGCACCCTCCTGGCTGCTCCTCCTGGAATTCCAAAACTGTTCTTTTCTTTAAAAAGAGCCTCTGTCTGTCATGCAATCTCCCTAAAAGAGGCTATTGCCTTAAGAAAGCTGACGGTGTGGAGAGCAACCAACTGTCAGTGATCAGACAATGGCCAACTGGATGCTGCATGTGAGAAGGAAAAACCATCTTGTTCCTCACTTTAGATCAGGGGTCTCCAACCTTGGCAACGTTAAGACTTGTGGACTTCAACTCCCAGAGTTCCTGGCTGAGGACCTCTGGGAGTTGAAGTCCACAAGTCTTAAAGTTGCCAAGGTTGAGACCCCTGCTTTAGATATCTTGTGCTGGTCAAATATAATAATATACAGGAATAACCTTGGGAGGCAGAAAGGAGAGCCACAGTCTAGGCAGTCTCCAACCTTGGCAGCTTTAAGACTTGTGGACTTCAACTCCCAGAATTCCCAGCCAGCTTTGCTGGCTGGGGGATTCTGGGAGTTGAAGTCCACAAGTCTTAAAGTTGCCAAGGTTGGAGACCCCTGGTCTAGGCAGCCATCAGGAAAAAAGCAGTTGAGACTACAGAAGGAATGGAGGCAGCTGAATTTATAGAAGAAATGGGGGCATGGCAAACCTCTCAGAAGGGACCCTTCCTTGTTTTTTGGACTATAAAGCAGGAGTGAAATCCAGCAGGCTCTGACAGGTTCTGGAGAACCGGTAGCGGAAATTTTGAGTAGTTCGGAGAACTGGCAAATACCACCTCTGGCTGGCCCCATAGTGGGGTGGGAATGGAGATTTTGCAGTATCCTTCCCCTGCCACGCCCACCAAACCACACCGACAGAACAGGTAGTAAAAAAAATTGAATTTCACCACCGCTATAAAGGTGAGGTGGGGGAGAGATATACCCCCAGACTTGCAAGATTCTGTTAATGTAAACATAGACTACAGTACTTAGTACTTCTGGATGTGCTTCTTATCTTACAGGTCTGACACCCTCGCTCCGTCTTGTAGCTCTGTCTACAAGGAGAGCTACTTTAGCCATTTGCTGAGAGTCCTTCGACCACATAGCCAGTCTGAAGCAACACCCTTTTCTTCTGTTGCGCCAAATTGCTTAGGCAACACTCTTGTATTACAAGTCCTGAAACTCCTAGGCAAGCAGTGCCCTGACAGACAGGAATGAAAGGCATGCAGACTTGTCTCTAGGAGGTATCAGCCAAATAATATTCATCTCAAAAGCTGAGTTGCCATCGCTGAGGTGAAATGGTGATATGTTGGAGGCATTGCTGCTGACATCGCACACAACTAATGAATGACAGTGCCAAAATGCCAGCATTTACCTTGTCACCACCAAAGAGTTACAATTAAATTGCCCCTTAAAAAAACTGACAAGTGATGAAAGAGGTTTTGATGAAGGTCATGAGTATCCAGGATTCCTATTCCCTTTGAGCAGGGCTGTAATTTCTGATTTCCCACAGATGAAATGGCAAGACAAATGCCTTCTCATATTCGAGAACGTTTTCAAAAGAAATACTAGATTACAGAGACAGAGTTTAGTATCAAAAGTGTAGCATCAAGGCATGTAGTATCGCAAATGAGATAGGAATGTTGCTCCAACTATTCTTCCCTGTATTTTCAAAGCCCTCCTCCACCTGTTTATATCTCTATAGATACATACTTACTAACCTTGAATTTCTGAAAATTGGAAATGAGCTGGGTGTTTCTTGTTAGGAAAGAAGACATTTGCCAAACCTTTCAGGAATGTATGCAATTCCTCAACAAAGGCTCTCAAAGGAAAAGGAAATTGATCTCTAAAATATTTTTCTTAACGTATAAGGTTTGAAAGGTATAAATTGTTCTGACACACTAAACAATTCTGCTTCCAGATTCCTTATGTAGTCTGATAACGGGCTTCTTACATAAACAAAGTTAACAGTACAAAGTACGGTATAAAGAAATACATTTAGGTTTTGCACTCTACCTTTAGAACCATTCAAATAGAAGTATCGTTACCAAAGCATGACATGTCATAATACTAGCATTTGAGGAAGAAAATCTTTGTGGGATTTTTTCAGTCAACAATCAGATGAGCTATTTATTTATTCATTCAGTTTGAGGAATTCCTTGTTTTTCTGGGTTTGCTATCTTTTTCTGAGTTGTTAGATAGTAATAGAAATAAGCAATAGCATTTAGACTTATATACCACTTAATAGTGTGTTACATCTCTCTCTAAGCAGTTTACAGAGTCATCATATTATCCCCAACAATCTGGGTCCTCATTTTACCGACCTCAGAAGGATGGAAGGCTGGGTCAACCTTGAGCCTGGTGAGATTCAAACTGCCAAATTGCAGGCATCGGCAGTAAGCTGAAGTAGCCTGCAGTATTGCATTCTAACCACCATGGCTCAGTAATAGTCCCAAAAAGAGTATTTCTAAATCGCTAGTGTTTCTAAATGTCATTTCGGTTTCATTTCCAGGAGGGTTCTTTTCTTTCTCTTTTTATATGAAGCATAACCATATACGTAGGCATCAAAGGCATCCTAAATAACCAATACATTTGCATAATGTCTACTTATACAGAAAAAAAAATCCATTAAGATTTATCTCTATGGCAAGAGAAGAAATTTATACCTTTGCATTCTTATGTGCTGAAATAGGAAACTCTTTAGATGCACGTGTGAACATTTGCATAACATGGTGTTTATGTATATGTTAGCCATGTATAGATCAACCTGCCTCCCCAAAGTGCATCAATCCAGCTGAAGGCTTTACAGAGATTGATGGCTCTGCCTTAAGAAAAGATGAGCTGGTAAACAACTTTCCTCAGTGAGACATTCTGTTGCTTTGCTAGCCAGTGACTTTCTACTACCCAGAGTGAAAAGCTGCTTTACTTCTTTCTTTTTTTTTTTTTTATTGAAAGAGTTTTAAAAAAACAAAAACATTTTCCCCCCTTTTTTCCCCCTCCCTCCCTCCCAAAACAAAACAAAACACCCCCCTCCCTCCCCCACCCCCCGGCTTCCCGGGTCAATCACAAGGTAAAGTCCAATCCAAATAACCACATCCAAAGCTGTCTCCCAACCCCTCCCATTACATAAAATAACTTTCTAATTATTCAAAGGCAATCTGATATTTCTTAATCTGATATCTGTTTTGTAGATAATCAATCCATTTTTCCATTCAATTAAATATCTTTCCTGCGTATTGTCTTTTAAAACGCTGAGATTTTAGCCATCTCAGCCAAATTAATAACTTTCAATATCCATTCTTCTATTGTAGGTATCTCTTTCTTCCAGTATTGTCCAATCAACAGTCTTGCTGCTGTTATTAAGTTCAAAATCAATTTAGTCTCAATCCCTGTACAATCCATTATAATTCCCAAAAGGAAAAATTGTGGCAGGAACTTTATCTTCTTCTTCAGTACATTTTGAATAATCCACCAAATTCTTATCCAAAAGACCTTAATTTTCTTGCAAGTCCACCAAATATGAAAATATGTAGCATCATCACAATCACACCTCCAACATTTCGCTTGGATATTAGGATACATACATGATAATTTTTTGGGATCTAAATGCCATCTATAAAACATCTTATAAAAATTTTCCCTTAAATTCTGTGCTTGTGTAAACTTAACATTTCTAACCCAGATTTTCTCCCATGTTTCCAACATTATTGGTTCCTGAATATTCTGTGCCCATTTTATCATACAATCCTTTACCAAATCCTTTTCCGAATCTATTTCAAGCAACACATTATACAATCTCTTTATATGCTCCTGGGTCTGATTTCTAATTTGCTTTATTAAATTTTCCTCCCTTTGCATTATACCAATTTTTTGATCTTCTTTCCATCTAGCACTTATTTGCCCATATTGAAACCAAGTATAATTCCTCCCTTCTTCATTTAATACCTGTAATGATTTTAATTGCAATCTACCTCCTTCAGCATACAAAAGTTCTTTATATGTAATCATTTCCTGTTTCTGTTCTATATTTATATTCTCTATTGCATGTCTAGGGCTCGCCCATATAGGAATCTTGTAATCTAATTTATAGGAATATTTATTCCAAAGCTGCTTTACTTCAAGTTGGTTTTGCTTCAAGTTGGAACTCTGGTTTTTAAGCTTTCAACAAAGCACCTTTCCAAAATATTTACAATCCCAGTTGTATATGCAGCCATTGACCTCTTTCACTGTTCCAACAAAATTTAAAATGATGGCTTCCCATGGCATTCAGGTATACTTAACATTACCTAGTGCTAGACAATTGCCTTGGTGGGGGGAATAGATATTGGAGAGCAGTGATGGCACCCTCCTGGCTGCTCCTCCTGGAATTCCAAAACTGTTCTTTTCTTTAAAAAGAGCCTCTGTCTGTCATGCAATCTCCCTAAAAGAGGCTATTGCCTTAAGAAAGCTGACGGTGTGGAGAGCAACCAACTGTCAGTGATCAGACAATGGCCAACTGGATGCTGCATGTGAGAAGGAAAAGGCACCATCTTGTTCCTCACTTTAGATCAGGGGTCTCCAACCTTGGCAACTTTAAGACTTGTGGACTTCAACTCCCAGCCTTCCTGGCTGAGGACCTCTGGGAGTTGAAGTCCAAGTCTTAAAGTTGCCAAGGTTGAGACCCCTGCTTTAGATATCTTGTGCTGGTCAAATATAATAATATACAGGAATAACCTTGGGAGGCAGGAAGGAGAGCCACAGTCTAGGCCAGGGGTCTCCAACCTTGGCAACTTTAAGCCTGGTGGACTTCAACTCCCAGAATTCCCAGCCAGCTTTGCTGGCTGGGGGATTCTGGGAGTTGAAGTCCACCAGGCTTAAAGTTGCCAAGGTTGGAGACCCCTGGTCTAGGCAGCCATCAGGAAAAAAGCAGTTGAGACTACAGAAGGAATGGAGGCAGCTGAATTTATAGAAGAAATGGGGGCATGGCAAACCTCTCAGAAGGGACCCTTCCTTGTTTTTTGGACTATAAAGCAGGAGTGAAATCCAGCAGGCTCTGACAGGTTCTGGAGAACCGGTAGCGGAAATTTTGAGTAGTTCGGAGAACTGGCAAATACCACCTCTGGCTGGCCCCAGAGTGGGGTGGGAATGGAGATTTTGCAGTATCCTTCCCCTGCCACGCCCACCAAACCACACCGACAGAACAGGTAGTAAAAAAAATTGAATTTCACCACCGCTATAAAGGTGAGGTGGGGGAGAGATATACCCCCAGACTTGCAAGATTCTGTTAATGTAAACATAGACTACAGTACTTAGTACTTCTGGATGTGCTTCTTATCTTACAGGTCTGACACCCTCGCTCCGTCTTGTAGCTCTGTCTACAAGGAGAGCTACTTTAGCCATTTGCTGAGAGTCCTTCGACCACATAGCCAGTCTGAAGCAACACCCTTTTCTTCTGTTGCGCCAAATTGCTTAGGCAACACTCTTGTATTACAAGTCCTGAAACTCCTAGGCAAGCAGTGCCCTGACAGACAGGAATGAAAGGCATGCAGACTTGTCTCTAGGAGGTATCAGCCAAATAATATTCATCTCAAAAGCTGAGTTGCCATCGCTGAGGTGAAATGGTGATATGTTGGAGGCATTGCTGCTGACATTGCACACAACTAATGAATGACAGTGCCAAAATGCCAGCATTTACCTTGTCACCACCAAAGAGTTACAATTAAATTGCCCCTTAAAAAAACTGACAAGTGATGAAAGAGGTTTTGATGAAGGTCATGAGTATCCAGGATTCCTATTCCCTTTGAGCAGGGCTGTAATTTCTGATTTCCCACAGATGAAATGGCAAGACAAATGCCTTCTCATATTCGAGAACGTTTTCAAAAGAAATACTAGATTACAGAGACAGAGTTTAGTATCAAAAGTGTAGCATCAAGGCATGTAGTATCGCAAATGAGATAGGAATGTTGCTCCAACTATTCTTCCCTGTATTTTCAAAGCCCTCCTCCACCTGTTTATATCTCTATAGATACATACTTACTAACCTTGAATTTCTGAAAATTGGAAATGAGCTGGGTGTTTCTTGTTAGGAAAGAAGACATTTGCCAAACCTTTCAGGAATGTATGCAATTCCTCAACAAAGGCACTCAAAGGAAAAGGAAATTGATCTCTAAAATATTTTTCTTAACGTATAAGGTTTGAAAGGTATAAATTGTTCTGACACACTAAACAATTCTGCTTCCAGATTCCTTATGTAGTCTGATAACGGGCTTCTTACATAAACAAAGTTAACAGTACAAAGTACGGTATAAAAAAATACATTTAGGTTTTGCACTCTACCTTTAGAACCATTCAAATAGAAGTATCGTTACCAAAGCATGACATGTCATAATACTAGCATTTGAGGAAGAAAATCTTTGTGGGATTTTTTCAGTCAACAATCAGATGAGCTATTTATTTATTCATTCAGTTTGAGGAATTCCTTGTTTTTCTGGGTTTGCTATCTTTTTCTGAGTTGTTAGATAGTAATAGAAATAAGCAATAGCATTTAGACTTATATACCACTTCATGGTGCGTTACATCTCTCTCTAAGCAGTTTACAGAGTCATCATATTATCCCCAACAATCTGGATCCTCATTTTACCGACCTCAGAAGGATGGAAGGATGGGTCAACCTTGAGCCTGGTGAGATTCAAACTGCCAAATTGCAGGCATCGGCAGTAAGCTGAAGTAGCCTGCAGTATTGCATTCTAACCACCATGGCTCAGTAATAGTCCCAAAAAGAGTATTTCTAAATCGCTAGTGTTTCTAAATGTCATTTCGGTTTCATTTCCAGGAGGGTTTTTTTTCTTTTCTTTTGAGGAAGTGTGCCTTCTAGTCTGTGTTGGCTTCTGGCAACTACTGCCACAACCATTACTGCAACCACCACTCCAGTTTTCTTGGCAAGATTTTGGAAGTGGTTTGCCACTGTCTTCTCCTCAGGGTTAAGAGTGACTGGCCCAAGATCCATCACCCAGATGGATTTGTGTTTCAAGAGGGACTAGAACTTAGTCTCCCGGTTTCTATCTTGAGGCCTTTGCCACTATAACAAACTGGCTCTCCAACCTAATTATGTATTCCCCTGAATAAGAGGAGAGATAAAACGTTGATGTATATAATTACATACATATTGATATCCTGATTTGGTTGAAATGTTGGATAAAAAAAATTAAACTTTGTGCAATCAAAATTTAAAATGTAAACATGAGCCAGCAGTGTGTGGCAGCAGCCAAAAAAGCTAGTACAATCCTCAGTTGTATAAATGGAGGCATAGAATCAAAATCATGTGAAGTGTTAGTACCGCTTTATAAATCCTTAGTAAGACCACATCTGAAATACTGCATCCAGTTTTAATCACCCCATTACAAAAAATATGTTGAAACTTTGGAAAAAGTGCAAAGAAGAGCAACTAAGATGCCTAGAGACAAAAATATATGAAGAAGGGTTGTAGGAATTGGGTATGGGCAGTCTAGACAAAAGAAAGACTAGAGCAGAGGTGTCAAACTCATGTCAACACGGCATCGTCATGTGATGTATCACAACTTTTTTCCCCTTTGCTAAACCGGGTGTGGGCTTGGTAAGCATGTGACACGTTGTCTGAAATGGTGTAGGATCTCCTGCTTGAGCAGGGGGTTAGACTAGAAGACCTCCAAGGTCTTTCCAGTTCTATTCTGATTGAAATATCAAATGATGGAGGCTATTTGTCTTCTTCTTCTTCTTCTTCTTCTTCTTCTTCTTCTTCTTCTTCTTCTTCTTCTTCTTCTTCTTCTTCTTCTTCTTCTTCTTCTTCTTCTTCTTCTTCTTCTTGTGCCATATCCATCAAAAAGACTTAAAATGTGTTGGGAGGGAACCCCATTTTGAATCAAACCCAGAATACGTGGATATGGAATATATTTGCAATGGGCTTGGAATGGAAGGAAGTCTACATCACAATAAAAATATCATCAAGATGGTTGCCTTATGATTTCAAAGCAGGAGTATGATTCATTCTTATTTGATTGTTTTTAAAAGAATCATCTGACAAAAATATAATCTTTGTTAACTGAGAAAAATTCCAGAGGCCAACTTTTTGTGCTTGCTTATAAAGAAGTTGGGTTTATGGGTATGAGAGATTGGGCCCTGTATCTGTGTTCACGTTGTCCAGCTCATCAACAAGAAAGCAGAAAATACCAATTCATCTTAAGAATTACTATAAACTCTGCACATATAGCCCATACATTTGGCTTGATTCCTCATTAGAGGATCCATGCAGATTGACTGATTAGCTTACAAGAAAAAAAGAAAGGAAAGGAAAGAGAAGAGAAAAAAAAAGAAGGAAGGAAAGGAGGGAGGGAGGGAGGAGGGAAGGAAGAAGGGAAGGAAGGAAGGAAGGAAGGAAGGAAGGAAGGAAGGAAGGAAAAGACCCAGATAAAAGAGAAGCATCACCTAAACTCTACTCAGAAGGGAAAATCACTATGTCACTCTGATTCACTTTTTCTCTCTTCCCTTAAAAATTATGCTGCACCAAACAATAAGAACTAAAAGTCATAAAATAACCCATGGAAACATCATAAGATGCAGCAAAAGAAATGGAAAAATCATAAAATGTAGCAAAAGAAATAGCTGTCATCTGCTATAAATTCCTTCTCTAGATGCCATATTCACATCTATAGCTCCCAGAGTGCCACTTGCCAGACATCTGAATTTTTAAAAACAAACAAACAAACAGCAAATTAAAAAGTAATCCAAACTAATATAAAAAGAGCAAAATAAAAGATGAAGAAATTAATTTCTCTGAAGCTAAACTACCAGTTCTTCTTGGTGGTTCAGTTTGTATTAACCTGGCCTATGAATGCTAGCTGGAGAATTTGGGGAGTGAAAGTCCATAACGTTTTAAATTTGCCTAGGTTGGGAAACACTGCTTTAGAGGAACATGGGAATGAAAGAATAACCTGTTCCCTATTGCCTTGCAGAACCAGCATCATGATATTATAAGAGGGTGGGAGGGGGAAGGATCTGGGTGAATGTCAAAGGAAATAATGGGGAGTGAAGGCACCATATGTGCAAACATCTGGGACAGCTTCATGGGAACTAGAAAGAATGGAACAATTCTTAAAATGGAAAAGGCAGGTATTCATAGACTGGTCCACAAGAGCCAGCCTTGGGAAGGATAAAAAGCAGGAGAATGACTAATCAGGTTTTTTGGTGGCCCTAGTCCCACATTGAGCCCAGCTACCCTTTAACCTTCCTCCCAGCCATTTGGATTGGCATTTATGAGCAGGAAGTGAGACCATCAGCTGAGGCTGCAATGTGGAAGTCCGTTGAGAGGACAAAGCAGTTTCTTCATCATTAACTCTTATTTATATTTTGATATTGCTAGCCCCCAACTGTCAACGCAGTAGGCCAAGCTGTCTAAAGCAGAGCAAGTGAGGGAGCTTATAATATCCAAGTTAAACTTACTAAACTATATTTAATTTCCATAATTATTGAAATGTTAATTGGATGTGTTTCTTTAAATTAGAAAGTAAAGTAAGCCTTTGCTTCCTGTCTATCAAAGAATTTACTATATAATCCTGAGGGCCAGTTCTGTAGTCAGCCAGGCCTTTTCACTGGAATTATTTATTCTGAAAGCTTAGTCTGTGTGAAAAGTGAGACATGTCTCCAAATGTGACTATCCTTAATTTTAAAAACCCTACTCATTAATTTACAGTAATGAGATGTAATGAATATTTATAGAAGGTTTTATCTATTACTATTAATTTGCCAAGATATGATATGGGTTCCCCCCTTTTTTCTGAATTAGTGACATGATGGCGGGGGATGGAATGAAAAGCTGATTAAACTAAAGACATCCCGATTCTATTTTAAAAAGTAGCATGTTCCGGATACATGGAAATTTACTGGAAAATGCACTGAACCTCTCAAAGCATACTAAGAAATTCTTTATGCATATGTCCTTTTGTGATCCCAAGTATTATCATTTCTTCCCTTACCCTTTTCTTGAGCACTTTTTTCTTCCCACAAATGTTCTTAATACTTTCTGGAAACCAGAGGTTTTCAGCTCTCAAGGTTACTGTGAAACCCACATCTGGTGAAGATCAAGGAAGAATTGGTGTGTGTGTGTGTGTGTGTGTGGCAAATAGTATTTATGTGCTGTTTGTATTCTGGGTCTCTCAGGAATACAGGTAGTCCTTGACTTCATTTAATGACTGTTTGAAGTTACAATGACACAGAAAAAAGTGACTTATGACCGTATTTCACACTTTTGACCATTCCAGCATCCCCATGAACATGTGATCAAAATCCAAATGCTTGGGAACTGACTCGTATTTATGACGGTTGCCGTGTCCTGGGGTCAAGTGATCCCTTTTTGTAACCTTCTGACAAGCAAAGTCAATGGGGAAGCCAGATTCACTTAACAATCATGTTACTAAGTTCAACAGCTCAACAGCGATTCACTTAACAACTGTGGCAAGAAAGGTTGTAAAATGGGGTAGAACTCACTTAACAAATGCCTTGCTTAACAATAGAACTGTTGGGTTCAATTGTGGCTGTACGTCGAGGACTACTTGTACCTTATAATGGGCTTCACTTTTAAATAAGTGGAGGGCTTGGTATTGCCAGAGCATACCTCAGGGATGCCAAAATGTTTGGACTTGGTGTGGCAAAATTTTGGAGAAATTACCTAATTTGATACTGCTGGCATGTCACCCCTGTCAAACAAAAGAGAAACAATTCTCTATCCCTCATTCCCTGATCTAAGCTACCATTAACAGTGGCAGCATTGAAGTAGATCCTTGGGCCTCAACCCGATCATCACTGCTGACACTCAAAAAGGCTGCCTTGCGCCATTCCCCAAGGTGTGTGAGTGCTCCTCAGGACCTGCTGTGTGGCACTTACTTTCAGGTAGTGTTTTGTTTCAGTCTGACAGGTCCCTGCGGCCTACCTGAGGCTGTTCTGGGTCGCACAAGGCCTTTGCTCTTGAAGCAGCTTTAGAGAATGCTCTTCTGTAGCCTTTGCAGCCTCTGAAACCTGCATGAAAGCACACCCCATTCTCACACCATGTTTAGAGATTCTGGAGGCAATGCAAGAGCATGCCCTTCTCACAACTTCCAAAGGGTTTGGAGGCTGCCCACCCCATCCTTCTGTGGCCTCGACAGCCTCTGAAAATATTATTTATTTATTTGTCAATCATATATAAGATAACAGGTAAAAGTATACACATAATTTGGATACATGAAAAGAATAAGTAAAAAGGAATATTAGGACAGAGACAGTAGACACACAAATGTACTTATGCATGCCCCTTACAGACTTCTTAGGAATGTGGTGAGGTCAACAGTAGACAGTTTAAGCTTAAAGTTTTGGGGGTTTGGGGAAGAAACTACAGAGTCAGGTAATGCATTCCAGGCATTGACCACTCTGTTGGTGAAGTCATATTTTCTGCAATCAAGTTTGGAGTAGTTTACCTTGAGTTTGTATCTATTATTTGCTCGTTTATTGTTGTGGTTGAAGCTGAACTAGTCATTGACAGGTAGGGCATTGTGGTAGATAATTTTATGTACTATGTTTAGGTCAGATTGAAATCTGTGTAGTTCTAAGTTGTCTAAGCCCAAAATTTGGAGTCTGGTGGCATAAGGTATTTTATTGCGAGCGGAGGAGTGGAGTTTACCTTGAGTTTGTATCTATTATTTGCTCGTGTATTGTGATTGAAGCTAAAGTAGTCATTGACAGGTAGGACATTGTGGTAGATAATTTTATGTACTATGCTTAGGTCAGATTGAAATCTGTGTAGTTCTAAATTGTCTAAGCCCAAAATTTGGAGTCTGGTGGCATAACGTATTTTATTGCGAGCGGAGGAGTGGAGTTTACCTTGAGTTTGTATCTATTATTTGCTCGTGTATTGTTGTGGTTGAAGCTGAAGTAGTCATTGACAGGTAAGACAAGAATGAAGCATGCTTTTGAAATAGTTCTTGGGTGCTGGTGAATGCTAGCATATTTTCACCAGAACTCCATTGCACCTTAAACGGCTCCTGTCCTGTGCTCATGCCTGGCTGAGTCTAATCCAAGTTAAGAAAATTTGTTTGGCCGTAGACACTTTGGCAAAATCTTACAAGGTGTTCAGTCTGGATTGTAAACTAAAGCGTCCTGTCACTGGATAATTCCTTCACAGGAAAGGAGTGGGCCATTGCTTCCCTTCCTGTGGGCAGATCTTCATGAATACATACCAGTGAAGAAGTGTTTGTGTAAATCTCTCTCTGTGTACTTTAGAGCATCAAAATGCCCACATATGCAGACAGAAGAAAAAGAAGACAACCCACAATGGCATGTCAGAGTAGCAACAAAGGTGCAAGAAATACAGTTTGCCTGCAAGCAAGAGACAAAGTGATAGAAAAATGAAGAAATTAAGTGCTCTGGGACTTTAGAATTCAAACTGACAAGCACCTGCCACATAACATCTCAGACTTAATAACTGTTGGTAAGAAAGACAAAAAAGCTTGGATTGTGGACGCTGCCATATTTGGAAGCAGCAGAAGAGAAAGAACTGGAGAAAAATCACAAAATATAAAGACCTGGGAATAGAAGTAGAACAATTGTGGCAAAAGAAAGCAAAGAAAATGCCAATAGTAAGAGGTGCCTTGGGTGCAATCTCAAAACATTTGGAGCACCACTTGAACACCGTTGGCATTGACAAAAGCACCATCAGTTAATCACAAAAGGCAGCTTTATCTGGAACCTCCTATATCAGGGTGTCAAACTTGTGTTGCCATGTGACGTATCACAACTTTTTTCTCCTTTGCTAAACTGGGCATGGGCATGGGCAATACATGACACAGCCTGCCTTTGGACCACATGTTTGACGGCCCTGCCCTATATCCTGTGATGATTCCTTTAACACCATCAAACAAGAACATCTACCTATCTCAGATCCTCAGGAAGGGCTTCATAGGCAGATATCAAGCCAAGTCCAGTCTAAACATCTGGCTGACTGTGTGACCAAATCAAAATAATCACCTTTCTTACTAACCTGTTGGTCTCTAATGTTTTCTAGAGAAGACCCATAGCTAAGAATAGGAGGCCAAGTGGCAGTCATAAGACATGATGAAATAAACTCCACGGTCGTTAAATAAATCCATTGTTTGATATGGTGTGGTTTTGCTGAAAACCAGAAATAATTTCTTGTTTTCAGCAAAACTGTTATAAAATGCAGTGGGAGTCACGCTGTAAATGGCCATAAATGCAGCCATGTTGCTGGTCATGTAACCAGGTGGGAGGGGTGACCCATCAAAACATTAGAACTGGGTCATAACTCCTTTTTTTCCAGGCTTCAAACAATTGCTAAGCAATCAGTCATAAATTGAGGACTACCTATAACTGAAATCTACAACAGGAGATTTTACCATCTTGTAAACAATAATGGATGCTTAAATGAAAGGATCCTCTCCCCAGTGTTTCCTAAAAATTATAAAATATCCAGAGAATGAGATAAAAATAGACGAACCTCTTTTGCAGGATTAGAACATTTCTGAGAAAGTGTAAGAGATTATGAGGCAGGATTCCACAAAATCAATCCTTGAGGCAACATTATTAAATAGCCAGCAGTCCTAAAAATGAACAGATCAGGGCTTTCTGAATTTATTACAGCTCAGGAAATCCCTGTTCCATTTTCTTTGTAGAAGGCATCCTTAGAGATCTAATTTACTGATGTCATAGTTCCTCCAGGAAAAGTAACCAGCAGCAGACCTTCCACCCTGCTCTGATTAACTTCCAATTAATTGAAAAGTGTTACTTCATTGCTGTTTGAGAGAAACAGTTTATTACTTGTTGAGAATTGCTAGACTAGGGAAGAGCTCTATAGCAGGGGTCTCCAACTTTGGCAACTTTAAGACTTGTGGACTTCAACACCCAGAGTTCCTCAACCAGCAAAGCTGGCTGAGGAACTCTGGGAGTTGAAGTCCACAAGTCTTAAAGTTGCCAAGGTTGGAGACCCCTGCTCTATAGGATGACCTGAGCATCTAAAAAGCAAAGGTGTAGGGTCACTTCTGAATTAAATTTTTACCAATCCCTAATCCAGAAGGGCTTTGAAGCATGAGCCAAAATTGCTTAATGAATGCCTGAAAATTTTCCACGAGGCTTATCCATTGCAGGTTTAACTTTCATTGAAGCTCAACCAAACAGGAGTTAAGGAAGAATTCATGTGAAGCCTATGGCAAGGAATATGAGCAATGCAAAGCACATATGCTGCATAACTTAATTTAAACATCTCTTAAAAGATTGATTTGAAAATTAGAACCAAGTAATGAATGAGGAGAGGAAGAGACAGCCAGGAGGTGGGAGGGGACATATCCTGTTGCTTGTGGCATGGGGGATGGAAACATTCCCTCCCTCGGCCTTAAATGAAATCATTCGAGAAAAAAGGCAGCAGATTTAAAATGAAGCAGACGTACTGTACAAAACAATGCCTTTGCAAATAGGACTTTAATGAATGCCGCTGGTGGAGGGACAGCCATAATGACACAGCTGCAGGGAAGTCATGTAGTTAGAGAAAGCCCTTCTAAATAGAGTCTCTCCAGCAATTTTTATGCTTTCTCTCATCTAATCTCCCATCACCAACATCAGGTCTGACATATTGATTTCTTGCAGGGAGGGGAAGAAAGAAGGGAGAGGAAATGGTAAGGTGTCCTGCCTTTGTCAAGCAAGGCCTCAGTTGCCAGGCAACATACGACCTGACTCACTGGAGATCAGTTTAGTGGCCCGACTCAGTGCCCCGTTAGCCACCTGAGAATTTTTAAAGAAAACCATGGGCAGTGTTGAATTATTAATGCAATAAAGCAAGTGTTATGCCTCCTGTTTGCTACTGACATGAGGACAGTGTTGGAACGGATTGATGGTTTCAAGGAAATGATGAGGCCGGGATCTTCATGCCAATTAAAAAATAGCACAGTGATCCCAATGATGGACAGACCGCACTGCCTTCTTAATGAAACTGCTTGCAATGGATGCGGTATCTGCTGCCTGCTGCCTGTTAAATATATTATTCTGCAATGTGTGATTGACCTCCCAGACAGCTGCAGGATCAGTCTGTAAAGCTGACACAAGGCTACCTTGGAGGAACGGCACTCCAATCAGGTATTTATATATCTCTATGTGTGAGTGTGCACATATGTATCTACGGCCCTTTCTGTCTCTCTCTTAATAAAACATTAGGACCCATTAATACTATTATATCGGTCGCAAGTGGGTACAGAAAGGGTCCACCCGAGCAATGCAGGAACACAACTGTTTATTAACAATTGAACTAACCAAAACAGTGTGAGGAACATTAACAGCGAAACCCCCCTTTGACAGCTCTTAAATACTCGCTGCCTCAGGAACTACACCAATGACAGGGCTTTAAACTCCCGCTTTAATCCTAGCGCGTCTTAACCAATCAGGGACTGCCTGACTGTTGTCAGGGCTTAAACGGGTCGTAACCGCGAGGACTTTATTGGAGCTGACAGATATAACACCCCTCCCCTCTTGGATCGCGCATGCGTAGTCATCTAAATACGCTGGGCGTCTCCGGCTCCGCCCTGATCTCCTAAGCTCCTGGGCGGATGATGTTGCCACAGGAGTGGGAGGGATATGGGCCGGACTTGCTACCAAGGACGATTCCCCCTTTGCAGAAGGATTAGGCGAGGCCTTTTCTGGACTCGCCGAAGATGAAGACTCCGCCCCAAGGGAAGGACTACTCAGCGCGGGAACTTCCGGAGACCCAGGTACGTGTTCCGGCGAGATCGCTCTGCGGTTTGAGGGTTGGTGTCCCTCTCCAGGTCCCTGACTCGGGCGGCTGGCCTTTGCCGAGGATTCAGTATTGTCATAAAAGGCCGTAGGGGTATCCGGCCTAGCAGTTGGAACTAGTTGTTCGTGGTGTAATTCCTCCGTGCTCGGGACTCGTCGTCTCAACTGGTTTACATGACGTCGCCATTCTCTTCCATCGGCCAGCCGGACCCTGTAAGAATAGGGTCCGGTTATGCGGGTAATCACGCCGGGCACCCACTTGGGGGCGGCCCCGAAGTTCTGGGCAAATACCTGGGCCCCCATGTCAAATGCCCTACTTATTTCTTCATAGTCCCGTGTATAGCCAGAGTCAAATTGGGGATGCAATCGGTCCAAGGTAGTCCGGAGCCGCCGTCCCATTAGCATTTCGGCCGGGCTTAGGTAGGTAACAGGGTCTGGGGTGGTATGTTGTGCCAGTAAGTACTGGCAGATGCGGTGATGCCAATTTGAGGGGCCCAGGCGGGCTAACGCCTCTTTTGCAGATCGAACGGCCCGTTCAGCCCGGCCGTTCGCCGCCGGGTGGAACGGGGCCGTGGGCGCATGGCGAATGCCATGCCTAGCCAAAAACATCTGGAAAGGTGCCGATGTAAATTGCGGCCCGTTGTCGGTCACCACGAGGTCGGGCAACCCGTGCGTGACGAACAACCGCTCCAGGAACCTAATAGTGGCTTCCGCCGTGGTAGATGACATGTTTGCCAACTCCACCCACTTGGAGTAGGCATCAACTACCACCAAAAAGGACTGACCTAAATATGGCCCCGCGAAATCCAAATGGATTCGGGACCATGGGGCACGGGGCATCTCCCATTCCCTAACGGGCACTGCCGGGGGAGCCGGCCTTGACTGCTGACAGCTCTGACAACTAGAGACACATAGCTCAATGTCCCTGTCCACTCCCGGCCACCAAACATAGCTCCTGGCCAGTAGTTTCATACGGACAATACCCGGATGGGCCTCATGGAGGGTCTTTAATATAACCTCTGTCAGTTTGGACGGAATCACAACCCTACTTCCCCACAGAAGGCATCCTTTAAAGACTGACAACTCATGCTGTCGCCGTCGAAAGGGAATGAATTCCCCTTCCACCGGGCTTCCCGGCCAACCCCTCCGGACCCAGTCCAAGACCTGGGCCAGGATCCGGTCCTCTGCAGTATGGCTCGCGATATCCGCAGCAGATACCGGAGTCCGCCATTCCTCGACCATTAATATAGGAACTGCAGGGGCTGGGTCAGTGAGCGGAGTAATTAGAGGGCAGCGGCTCAGGGCATCAGCATGCCCGATCTCCTTACCTGGCCTATAGCTCAGCTTATAATTATACGCGGCCAAGAATTCTGTCCAGCGGGACATTCTAGGTGACAAAATCTGTGGCGAAGGTCTATCGCCAGCGATAAGGCCAAGTAGCGGCTTATGGTCCGTAATCAAAGAAAAGAAACGACCATACAGATAGTGGTGGAATCTCTTGATTCCCGCCACTGCCGCCAGGGCCTCTTTATCTAATTGGCTATAGTTACGCTCTGGCTTCGAAAGCGTCCTTGAGTAATAAGCGATGGGTGCTTCGGCTCCACTAGGCAACACATGACTCAGCACAGCCCCGACGCCAAATGGTGAGGCATCACAGGCTAAAGTGACAGGGAGTTGGGGGTCATATTGGACAAGGACTGCCCGGGACGTCAGGAGGCTTTTAACAGCCCGAAACGATGCAGCTGCCGCCCTATCCCACTTCCACGGCACGTTAGTATCTAGCAACCGGTGCAAAGGCTCTGCGAGGGACGCCTTATGGGGCAGAAAAATCGCGTAAAAATTTAGCAGTCCCAGGAAAGCCTGAAGTTCCGTCTTGTTGGTGGGCACTGGGGCACTTAAAACTGCTTCCACCTTAGAGGGGGCAGGGCGAATTCCTTGGGAATCCAGGAGGAATCCCAGAAATTCCACCTGCTTAACACCTATCTGGCACTTTGTTTTCTTTAGCGTTAGTCCAGCCTTCCGGAAACGGAGTAAGACGGCCCTCAGTTTCACAGCTAGGTCCTCTGGGTCGTTAGCCGAGATGAGGACGTCATCAAAATACGGAACGACCCCCTCCAGTCCCTGAAGCACCCGCTCCATCAGACACTGGAATATCCCGGGGGCAATACTAACGCCGAACTGTAGGCGATTACATCTGAATGCCCCCCGGTGTGTTACAATAGTCTGTGCCAAGGCGGAACCCTCATCGACTGGCAATTGTTGATAGGCTTGCGTTAGGTCAAGTTTCGCAAAGACTGAGCCCCGACCCAAGGTGTGCAGCAAATGCTGCACTACAGGCACTGGGTAGGGATTCGCTTGGAGAGCCTTATTAATAGTTGCCTTGTAATCGGCACATATCCTAACTGCCCCGTTAGATTTTAATGAGATTACAATAGGGGTCTCCCAGGGGGAGTGATCTATCGGTTCCAAGACCCCCTGTGAGATAAGTTTATCTAGTTCCTCATCGACCTTAGCTCTCAATGCAAACGGCACCCTCCTGGCTTTTAAACGGACAGGCGTTACCTGGGGGTCTAAACTGAAGGACACCGGAGTACCCGAATATTTACCCAGCTGCTCGCTAAATACGTCAGGAAAATCTCGGGTGATGTTCTCATAACAGACTGAACCCAGAGAATGGACTCCCAAAACATTCAGGCCGAAAACCCTGAACCAATCCAACCCGAGCAGGGTTGGCAGGTCCCCTTTTACAACAATCAAGGGCAAATTTCCGGAGAATTCCCCATAACTGACGAAGACATCGCAGCAGCCCTTGACAGGAATAGCCCTCCCTTGATAGTCCTTGAGGGTGACTGGACATGGCCGCAGGCGGGCGGTAGAAAATGTAGGTAAACACCGCTTTAACGTGGACCAGGCGATCAAGGTCTTTGAAGAGCCCGTGTCCAGTTCCATCCTGCAGGGCTTGCCATCTAGGTTTACCGTAAGGTACATTTTATTACCGAGTGGGGTGGCAGTGGCATGCCCGGTCGCAAAACATTCATCTCTGCTTGGGAGCCCGGACAGGAGGCTTCCTGCGTTGGGTTGGGTCCCCGGGGGCATCGGCCAGTATAGAAGTCGCACGGCAGACTCGGGCCAGGTGGCCCCGCTTCCCGCAGCGGCGGCAGACGGCGTTCCGGAAACGGCAGTCGGCTCTCTCATGGCCACCTCCGCAACCAACACAAGACGGGGAAGAATTTGCGGTTGGAGGTTTCAGTCGCCGGGGGGCCGACTGGAGGCGGCGCACCTCCTCGTCCTCGTCCGACGAGTCAGGGTGCCCGCCAGAGGGGCTAGTTCCCTCATAATGGACCGCCAGTGCAGGGATGGCCGGGGCGGTAGGCAGGCGGAACTTCCGAATCTCCGCCGCCGATGCTTCAGCCATCTCCGCCGCCCGAGCCTCATCCAGCGCCGTGGTTAAGGTGACATCAGAACGAGCGAGCAGCCGCCGCTGCAGTCTCAAATCCGCAAACCCGGCCACCAATTGATCCAGTAAGACATCATCAAGCTGAGGAAAGTCACAGTAGAGGGCGGCGGAGCGTAGGGCTGTAATATAGTCATTTACCGATTCCCCTGGGCGTTGGAGGCGCTGCCGGAACGCATGCCTGCGGGCTATACGCGACGGCGAGGGGGAATAGTGGTTCCTCAGTTTCTCCAACAATTCGTCCCACGGAACTTCAAACACAGGTTGGGGCGCGGCCAGGACCCTGGCCGTCGCCAAGACGTCTCGCCCACAGAGACTCAGGAAGTAGCCGCGCTTACGCGGGGGGGGCAGGTCTGCAAAGTCCTGGGCGTGCATATAACATTGAAAACGCAGAAGAAATGAGTCCCATGTCTCAGCAGCCGGCTCGAACGGTAAGAACAAGTGAGCGCTTGCCATCACGAGGAATGGAGTACTTCGCTGTGTGGACCCCCCCACACCTTCGTCGCCAGTATTATATCGGTCGCAAGTGGGTACAGAAAGGGTCCACCCGAGCAATGCAGGAACACAACTGTTTATTAACAATTGAACTAACCCAAACAGTGTGAGGAACATTAACAGCGAAACCCCCCTTTGACAGCTCTTAAATACTCGCTGCCTCAGGAACTACACCAATGACAGGGCTTTAAACTCCCGCTTTAATCCTAGCGCGTCTTAACCAATCAGGGACTGCCTGACTGTTGTCAGGGCTTAAACGGGTCGTAACCGCGAGGACTTTATTGGAGCTGACAGATATAACAAATACGTTTCTTCTTTTATCCCTAGAAGACTGAAAAGATTAATTAAGAAGAAGACCACATTACCACTGGTTTATTAACCATTTATTAGAAATGTGGTGGGCTGAGTGAAACAGAATATTGTCCTCATCTGTAAGGGTCTTTTTGAGGAGGTTTGAAGCATTCAAAGGAACATTTTGTATGTGAGTAAAACATTCAGAGGGATTATCTAAATTAGGGATCGGCCATGCTTTGCCCACTCATCTTTGGTCTTAGCTTGCTGCATCTGTTTTTGTAGCAGTAAAGAGGGGAAAATAGCCTCTGTATGTGGGGGGTGGGGGAGTAGAGACACCTTATGGAAATGGTGACTCACAAAGAGAAATGTGAGAAGTGGGAGGCAGGAACAGGGAAGAAAGAGTTCCCAGCAATGGGAAACCTTCCTTCCATCAACTCTCAAGGAAATGCTCCTGTCTTTGTTGAGTGGCAGCTGCAGAAGTCATCCCAAACATCATGTCATTGTGGGAACCTAGCAGCCCCTCCTCAGTATGTGAATGAGGCCATGGATTTGCTTAGGCCCAGTAATTCTCCCTTCTTTGCTCTCCCCCGCCCCTCCCTCTATCTCAGATATCATCTGACAAGCCAAGGAACCTATCCATGCTTATTTCTGGCAATCCTTCAATCTCTGAGAATAAGAGAAATTCACGTTCTAGGTCTAATAATGTTGTTTTATTTGCCTCAATGCAAGTAAGAGCTCATACTGTGCACAGATCAGTTCTGAGAAGAGGATAAATTGCTGAGCTACTGGAAAAATCAGTACTTAATTAGGTGGAAATCATACTTGGGTGCAAGATGCTTCCTGCTGTGATTGTTTACCATCATCCGATGAGAATCCAGAGCAGCGGTACGCAGGATATGACAATATGAACTCAGAGTCCAACTATATTCAGAGTGAGTGTTTTCAATGAAGCAGTTTTGTCTGCACGCCCTCTGTCAAGCATATATTTGAATCTGCTTTAAAGGGATCCTAATATCTTTATGCAGCCTTAAAAAGATGAACGAAACAGTGAGAAGCATAATACATGTGAAGACAACTGCTAGTTCAGTACAAAATTGGCAAAGGAAGCCTGATGGCTGCTTAATGCGTGCCTGACTGCATTTTGAATGTGATGGTTGTTTAGTATGCGAAATATGCTGACTTGAAAGATGCTTGTTTATGCCGATATCTCCTTGTAGCAGATTCTGTGCTGAAATGACCAGATAAATTTATTTGCTTCCCGCATCGCTTTTTGCAAATAAATATTGCTTTTCCCATAAAATGGGTTATTTTGAAAACCTAACCGATAGTTAACTTATAGAACTCTGAACAGGATTGACTGTATTTGCATTTTCAAAATTCCCATGTTGATATGTTTGTATATGGCAGAAATGAAATTAATTATATCCACAACATTATGATGGCATTGTTAAAGAGAGAGTGAGAGCTAGGAAAGCATTTGGCTAGTACTAAAATAATTTCAAATTATTCCGTTTCAAATGGAAGTAAGATAGAGATTAGATGTAATATATCTGATGTGTGATTGACCTTCTGACATTGATTTTAAAGTTTAAAAGCTGGAGGGGTATGCACTGGTATGACTTCGGTTGAGGCCATGGGATGGTTGCAGGTTTTAACCTACAGTATATCATTAGCGCTCAGTTTTCCCAATGCGCTATTAGTTCTAATTATAGATAGGGGCAAGAGACCTATTAACTCTGCTTTTCTTCCATGCACATGATTTTTTCTTTTTTTCTTTTCTTTTTTTCTGTGTGCCTTTGGGTCAGCACTGACTCCTGGAGATTGTGTGGATTAATCTCTGCAGTTTTTCTCATCTCCCTGCCCTACTCCACGTTTGCAAATCTGTTGCACAGAATCCTCAAAACTTTCAGAGCCAGCCTGGGGGATATGCAAGAGCAACACAGGAGAATGTGAGCTATATTCCATTGCCAGATGCGGTTTCTTTCATTAAAACCCTTACATTTGATAGCTAGAATTGTTTTTTTAAAAAAGGCATTTGAAGATCTGATTGCAGATCTCACATATCTTTTCTGGTTTGTATTTCTGAATTAAATATCAGTTTATCCCATAAGCTACATTTTTAAAAATTTGTCTATGATGCAGCAAGAATGTGAGGAAGTGTGGGGAAATGAAACAAACCTTGTATATGTATTGTCTGTCTGTCTGTCTGTCTACCTATCTATCCAGTTTTCATGCCACCCATCTACTCTGCAAAGTGACTCTGAGCGGTTCATAAATTATAAAACAGATTAACATTATTAAGAACGATACTAAAAACCGCAACTAAGCTAAGAGACAGATGGGACAGGATATATATAACTGGGAAAAGGTATACATTGTATTTGACATGCAAATAATCCCAAATCTATTGATTTTATATAAACTTTTGGTACAGAGCAAGAAGAGACACCTCACTGGTCCAACAAACTAGATTTTATAATCTGGGCTCCCTAACTGGTTCACCAGAAGCTGCCTCCCTGCACAAAACCATACCTTACGTAGCAGAAAGAAGGCCAGGCTCTTTCTTTTCTTGTTATCCATGTTTCTGTCTCACCCCAAAAATTAATGCCCAGAAAAATGAGCACAATGATAAGAGGCATGCTGGTGGCCTTGGAAAGCCAGAACACAACGACAAGAATGAGAAGATTCTTCTGACATTCATACAAACTCTTGTAGTTTGTTCACTATTAAACAGAACTATCTTTGTACATAAAAGAGAGCAGCTGAATAGAGAATAGCTTAATAAGTGCAGAATCTTCTCTCTTTCATATGTGCCAGAGTGAGGGTTTTGTTCCCCGTTAATATTCAACAGGGAGTTCTGAAACTCAGATACTAACATATTTCGTTAACTAGGATGGGTCAAACAAATCAAGCTATATTAGTTATATATAGCTGATATTACATACTAGACATAAACTAGGAAAACTAAATTTTAATCTTTCGTTAGGCATGAAGGTCAGCTGGGTGGCTTTGGGACAGTCACTCTCTCTCAGCTCACAGGGTTGTTGTGTGTGGGGAAAATGGAAGGTGGGTGCATTTGGTATGTATGCTGCTTTAGCTTGACCAAAATAAATGTGGGCAATCAATCAATCAATTAACCAACCAACCAATCAGTCAGTCAGTCAGTGAGTCTCCATTAAGATAAAGAAAGATGCTCTTGAATCAAGCTTGGCTCTTGGTGGCTGCATTCTTTCAGTTTTCTTGGCAGTATTGTGGAAGTGATTTGCCATTGCCTTTGCTCGGGATATTCCTTCCCTTCTTTCTAGTCTACTCAGCACCTCTGGAATTCATATAACCAAGTACTATCCAGGGCCAACCCTACTTAACTTTCAAGATCAGCCAAGGTCAGCTAAGTGGCCAAAAAAATATCTGCCGATATTTCAAAAGCTAATAATAATACTTAACATGCATATAGGGCTTTTGTAGACATTCTGTGTGTAAAGTACACTGTAGATAATCTTACTAATCCTAGAGCTTTGTGTTGAACTTTGCAGAGTCACATTTTAAATTAAACCATGATGTTTCTTAATATAAATGAGGTATATCTGGACTCATTCATTCTCTGGCTGCTTGGTTTTACATTCCCTTATTCAATGGATTTTATTTTCTGGTAAAACAGAAACAATGATTTCTGTAGGATTAATAAGAGCCTTATTAGGGATATTAATATTTCTATATCCACATTCCGGTTCTCGACAGATATCATAAACTGCTGCAGTCCTGTCATGCAAGGGAACTATCATGTTTTCCCTAGTAATAGTTTCCATCATCTTTAGAGTCATATATAACTGTTCAACATAATAATAGCTGCAAGATCATTTATGTAGTGGGAGCTGTAAAAGGAAGGAGGATGCGATGCAGGTAGGGAAAAAAAACTGTTTTGAGTGAATTAAGAAAGAATTAAGGTCAAGAGTTTAACTATTCTTACAAAAAAAGCATATGTAGCTATGTCTGCTCCTTTTTCCAGAGGTTAAGAAATCAAAACAAGCACTGATTATTAACTTGCACACATTTAGCTGGTATTGCAAAGGAAGGCAGAAAATGATGTTGAGTAGGATTAAGCAAGGAAATGGTCTTGTCCCCTAACCCCAAAGCATACTAACAACTTGCATAGTTTATCTAATATACGGTACTCAAAAACATTTTATAAATCTTTACATTAAAAATCTGGCCAAAGACCAGAAATTCCAGTGACATGTGCAACCTAATTTACCAATATAGTTGAATTACAGCATGTATTATATATTGTAGTATTAAGAGAGACATGCCAACCTTTTTTACTATCACTTATTGAAAATATGAAAATATCACTGATTATCAATAGATACGGCACAATAGGAACCGGAGATTATGATGGAGTTCCTAGATTTGTGGCCTGTTATTCTATCCTTGCCACATATTATACTAGGTGTATTCGGCATTAAGTTTTTGGACTTCTTGCTTTCTTTTGTGACAGCTTCTCCTGAGTGAAATAAAATGGGTCATTTGATTCATGATGAAATCTGGGATGGAAAGTTGCAGCATTGGCTTGTACCAGATGTTAGAAGATACGCTCACTGGGAGCAGCCATAGGATACAAAGTGAAATTGTCCACGACCATGTGGACAGGCATTTTTGTAGAGAAGTCATAGCCTGGAGCGACTTTAACATGTAAGGCTGGGTTGAGCTAGATAAGGGATCTCCAAACTTGGCAACTTTTAAGACTTGTGGACTTCAACTCCCAGAATTCCCCAGGTACCTACACAGAAAAGCAATCAAAGATTTGCATTTTTTTTTAAAAAAACCTAGTGTTTGAATACAGTCAATAATAAACAATCAAATAGCAAACACTACTTATTTCCTTTCTGCATTTAGTCCCCTCCCTCCCCCAGGACAATTCAAAGCAACCTTATTTAGCATCATAACAACCCTTCTTTTAGTCCAAGAGCTGTCAGGCTTTGTGAGGCCAGAACAACACACAGCAGAATTATGGAAATAAATGATATAAATGGGTTTAAAGTTTAAAGTTCTGTATATCTGTGAATCTTCTTTCGGCTAATCAGTGGGATAATTGTAAAAAACAAAACAAAAACAGCAACCTGAATCAAATGAGGAGAGAGAAACCAACGGAAGAAAGACTGAGTTTAAAAAGGGCCTGGATCAGAATGAGGATTGCAAAGAAGAAAACATTCCCTGGTTGCATCTGTATGCAAGAGGCAATTAGTGCCTCGGAATGCTGCCAAGTCCTCCATTTTACACCCCCCCCTTCTTCCCAGTCATGTGACTCAGAAGCAGTGTGTTTTCACTCCACCCTCTGCTTCTCCTTGCATACAAACACACTCAGATGCAACCTAAGGAGATAACAGAAACACACATGCACCCATCTGATTAGACTCACATATACGCACAAAAGCAACATGTATGCATGCACCTTAATTAGTCCCTGAGGAGAAATAAAATCCCTCCCTCTCCCTCCCTGCCTCTCTCTCCCTCTCCCTCTCCCCCCTCTCTCTGTATGTATATGTGTGTGTTTAAAGATAAGAGTTTTCATTAAATTTTTCCTACATGTTGAAAAAAATAATTCTGTTAATATTCGCAAATGTTGCCTTAGTGTTCTAGATAGTCAATTATGGTTATGTGCAATTTTAAGCCTTCCTTTTTACTGAATGAAAGATGGATGTTTTTACTTTTATGTTTGAGTTATTTCTTCCTGGGTAGTGGTGAATGGGATAGCTAAAAACATGTGAAGTAAGATATTAAAGATTAAAATGGGCCTACAAATGATGTTTAGAAATGATTGGTTACTCATTAGAACTATAATTTTCAAAAATATAGAAGAAATTGCTAGGTATGTTGTGTTGAGTTCCTGAATGTAAAATATTGTTACTGCCACCATCGTCCAAGAATTGCAATAGCACTTAGACTTATCTACAGCTTCACTGTGATTCACAGCCTACTCTAAGTGGTTTATAGAGTCAGCATATTGCCCCCAACAATCTAGGTCCTATTTTACCAACTTCAGAAGGATGGAAGGCTGAGTCAACCTTGAGCTGGTGAGGATCGAACTGCTGGCAGTCAGCAGAATTAGCCTGCTCTACTGCGGCTCAAGAACTGTTATTTTATGTGAAGAAGTACAAAAATAATCCAATCCTTCCAAATATTGTGCTTTTTTAATAATATTTAAATAATTATCCTTTCCTTGGTGAGATTTTTCCACAGTACCTCACTACATAATGCATTCCTTTCATTAAGCTACGTGTCCAATAGGACACCTAATATATGCTATCTGAATCTTCAAAATGTGAATGTTCAATTCATACCACATCTATAGCTTCATTTGAACCGTTGAAGATTGGTGGGGTACATTGTTGGCCCACAGAAGGTTAAAAGGTTGAAATCATGGATTAGAAAATTGTGCTTCATATTATATACATAACATAACTTTTGACAACAATTTTAACAATCTTTTGAGAAAACATTTAGAACTTCCTTCTGCTTTTGTTTATACCTCAGCATATGTCGAAGTTACCATTTAGGACAGGAGGGATGTTGAATAGTCCTAAAAGTCTGAAGCTTGAGCCAACAGACTTTGAAGTCTCCTTGATTGATGTGGGAAAAGGAATCACATCCTTAAACCTCTCATAGTGAAATCATCAAGACCTCATGTATAATCTCCAGTCCTATTACTATTTTTCATCTGATGTGAGATCATTCAGCGCAGAAGAACTCAAAGCTTGATTTGATTCAATAATTCCTTCAGTAGTCTGCACTGTGAATCTTTGATCTGATATATATCTAAGCTGTCTACCTAGACTTTCAGTTTTCAAAACTTATTTTGATCCTTTGCTTAGTAGCTTGGCTCTTTGCTCTCATAATATTGAGCTACATTAACATCTGAAATAGAGGAATTAAGACTTTTCAATAATCCTATGAAAGTAGTATTAATGTGGTTATATAGATAGTCCTTTGTGGACACAAGAATTGTTGTAGGAATTCTGCTGGGAATGCTTTAAATGAGAAGGTGTGTGCCACTTCTGACAGAAGCTTTATCAAAGTTAGTAAACAAGTAGCATATTCATTACTGCTTTCAACTGACTAAATGAGGGTGTTTGTTGTTACAGTGTGCATAGTACATATGAGAGAGATAATATATTTTCCCTTCCTATTGTAAAATTTCAGAGGTTTTATAATAATGTCACATCTCCCCAAAAGGATTTTTGCAGTAGTCATATACTTGGGGTATCTTCACATTAACACATTTTCTCCTCCCCAGTTTCTCAAAAATTATTTGAATTGTATTTATATGTATTCTTACTTTTGCTGATCTCGAAACACTAGGGGGAAAAAAAGTCTTACTCTGAACCACCTCAGATCTCGGAATAATGGAAAGCCCCTCTGCCTTTCCCACAAAGGCATAAAGATATATTATACAGCTCACCATCCATGTATTTTACCTGTGTTTATCCATGTGGTCCAATGGAAAATGATCAGATAAACAGTCAGGGTGGTTTCTATCACAGGTATGACAGAAATAAATTGCTTGCTCATCAGCCAAACAAAATTGATGGCATGAGAACATATAAGTAGAGAGATGATTCTAGAGCAGTGTGAAGTTTCTGCACTGACATGTTCATTACACAATACATCACCACTCCAAGATCATTTTCCTGTTTACTTATCATTAGCTCAGACCCCATTAGTGTATGTGTGAAGTTAAAGTTTTTTGTTTGTTTACCTAGTCTAACGTGCAGGAAAAGGAGATATTTTGGAACTGTTTTTCTTTTTTATTTCCTTTAAATAATCTAATTTGTTTTAGGAAGGAAACTTATAACAAATTCATTCTCTGGCAATGAGAATTCATGTCCCTGGTGTGATTTTAGCTTGTATCTGTTAGGAGGAAAATATATCTTTATTTTAAGTATTTATGATTTTATGTGTGTGTAAAAATGACACATTGCTTAAATTGAACTGTAGACCTACAATCATCATGGCCACAAGACAGGTTGATTCTAAAGATACTGAAAGTACAATTGCAAACAATTTCACTAAGGACAAAAAGAATATATACAACAGTTCCGGATATACAAAGGTGGTATTAGAAAGGTTAAAACTCAAAATAAGCTATGGTTGGCAGCAGATGAACAAAACAGATACATTCAAAATAAAAAGGAAGAGAAAAGAAGCAGTGTACAGGTTCCTCTGTAAAGATGGCAAATGCTAACATATAATGATAGACAATAATAGAGAACGATTCAGCTGTTATGGTAACTCCTACAACAAGAGAATACACATTCCATGAGACAATTGTGAAAAATAAAATAAGTGAACAACATAAGGAATAAGAAAACAACATAAACACGGAGTTCTTCATTAGGAAACAGAAATCAAATGCACATGTATAGAATGAAAAAAAGATTGGCTAGTAATGTTACTTATGAGTTGAGTCTTGGAATGGCTGTTGATGGCAAACTGATTTTGGACTTATCAGTAAGAGAAATTTCATAGATATATTGGACACATTTTGCTCTCATTCATTGGTATTCAGACAGAGACTAGCAAACCATCTGATGAGAATGCTTAAATGAGATTCCTGATTTAAAGGGGGGGGGTTGGATTCACAGGTATAAATGCTCCCTTTCATCTGCATAATTCTGATTTCTAACCCTCTTCTTACTCTTTCAGACAGTATTGACAGGTGGATACTGGGCAACAAAATAGCATCCTTGCTATTGTATAAGGAAAGACTGAGGCCTAGCAATAATAATGTGTAATGTGTAACAGGTGAATTAAGCTGTTTCTCATTTGGTGATGAAAGTCATGCAGCCTCCACATAATCAGGGACATTCCCCGTTTTTATTATTTTACATGTCTCAAGAAAACAGTCGAATTTAAGCACCAAAAGTTATATCTACAGGTAGTGACTGAATCTCTTTAAAAAAGTATGGATTTTTGATAGAATATCTATTGACTGTCTCACCACAAAAAAGAACTGGAATTTGTTCTCCCAAAGATAGTTTTCCGATCATCATGATGTTTAGTGATTAAACTAAATGTAAAATGACTGGTCTTTTTAGTAGCATATATAAGATATTTTAAGCATATACCTGACATATGTCCTAAAATGTGATTACCAGCAAATCTATTAAAAAAAAGCAAAAGATCTTTCTTTGTAAAATCATTGACTGATGTCAGCTGATTTTCTCCACAGAAACCTGGAGTGTCTGGGCAATAAAATGCCATTTGGTGGAATAAAGGTATGCATCCCCACACACTATTGATGGGTAAAAGAGAAGATAAAATATGACTTCAGAAGCTGATTCAAAGGAAGCCAATCAAGTCAGAGTCCTCAACCTGGATTTAAAGCCAGAGGTAAAGGCAATTCTACACCAAGAGCAGCAAATAAAAAGGTACTTTAAAAGTGTAGATTTAAAGGCAAAACATGAAAGGCCTTCTTTTCATGTAGCAGAACAATCTACATTATGAGCAGCATTTTGAAGTACACATCAAACCTATTCCTCTCCCCTTTATCCTTTTTAATCTCTACCAGATGCACTTTCTTTAAATTCAGGTTTTACATTCCTAACCACAACTTGCCTGAACACACTAGATAGGGCACTGAAAGAAACATTAGTAGTGTTTCCCCTTTTACTTTCTTACTTTAAAAACTGCCCATTGAAGGCTTAAACTTCTTAAATGTCTCTGCTTTGGAGGATTGGATTAATTTATTTTGAACTTTAATTCAGACAAGTCTCTGCTCCCTAAGGAAGAATCTAGTAATACTCAATTGGTGTGATAAAAAGATGACATTTTTTGTGGCATCATCCAGCAACTGTTAAGCAAAAGGTCGTTAGTATAATTTCTGATTTTTAACAGGAAATGTATAGTGTATAATATACATTCATTTTAATTTTCCTGGGTACCAACAATGGTAAGAAATTTAAGCAATACAGTCAAAAGGCGAACAGAGGTAGATGCAAGCATTGCATTGCATCGCATCTACCTTTGTTCATCTTTTGACTGTATTGTTTTAAATTATTAAAAGGGACTAACTGTTTTAAATGGTAAGAAAGTAAAAAGGATAGTTGTCTTCCATTTAAACTTGATGTTTAATTACCTCATGGAAAAGACTATGGAAGTGGGTTAACTATGGTCCAAGGATTATGTGGCTGTTGCCCATCCAAACACTAACGAGGCCTGAACCTGCTTAGTTTCATAGATTAACATGAAAGTTCCCACAAAATGAACTACATACTGCCACTTGAAGAAGTATGAGTGTTTTCTAGAATGTACTGTATATTGTATGTACAAGTTTTTTAAAAAATAAAGACTTTGCAACTGAAAACAAATACATGTATTTGAGATTGATGTGTAGCTCCAGTTTTCAAAACTTTCCATTACTGAACGTACATATTTCAGGCTTTATTATTTTCCATTAGAGGTCTCCTCCACATACATAAATTGACCTGTCCTACTCCATTCCTGTCCTATTTGGAAAATAATAACACAAATTTACTTTTATTACCATTCATGACAGTTTAGATCAATCTTTCCCAGACTTTTCAGAGTTGGGACTGAGTCAGTAGTGGGTTTCAAACCCCGTTGCTACCAGTTTGCTCATGGCCGCACTCATGACCCTTCTGTGCATGTGCAGAGATGTTCGGTTGAGTGGGCGGAGCCCCGATTTGCGGCAAACTGGTAGCAACCCACTACTGGACTGAGTCCTGAAGTTCCTGGTTAACAGATTTAGTGGAATGCATCAGTGGCCTTGAAGAAAGAGAAAGATGCTGCCTAGGAAACAATTGGACAAGAGGGGCAAAAGCCCACAATTGCTTAATGACCACAGAAAGAAATTGAGAAAGGACTCACCCTAATAGATCAGGCAGTTAAAAATGGCAGAAGGAAGTGTATACTTTCAGACTTGCAAGATTGATGTCAGTCCTCCCAGAGAAACCAGTCAGGAAACAGAACTAGATGAATTAATGCTACTTTATTGGAAGACTACATCACAGAATTTTGCAAATAGCTGACCTTTTTGCTCTCAGCATCGAGTCTTCCTCCTTCCACTCTTTAATTTTTTTTTAAGCTTGCTGTTTCTGTGCAGTGGGGGGGGGAGGAAATGGAATTGAAGCAATAGTTTTTCTTTTGTGGAACGAATAATTGTTCCACACCAGAATAATTTGCTCTCTGCCAGAATATTTTGAAATAGAAAGGAGCTTTATGTTCCCCACTTCTGACCTCTCTGCCTCACAATACTGCGTGTGTGCATTTCTCTTTGTATTTATATGTATGCATTCACGTGTATCTGGATATCTATATATGTGTATGTGAGTCCACATATACACCGTTGCACGATGTGTGTGTACAGGTCTCCTAAGAGACATATGGAGCATTCGTATAGTTCTCCCTCCTCCCCACTTGCTCCTTCATGTTTCTAATTCATGGGCAAAGACCATTTGCCTTTTCCCAGCATGCCTCTCTTCCTTATACCAGGGAGTTAGCCTGAGGCCATACCTATATATATCTGATCCATGCATAATGAAGCGTGAAGCTGCCAATTGTCAAGAGCATCTGCTGTGTCAGAGACTGATAGGCGTTTCATTTGCTGAACTCCCCAGGGCCCACCATGTATCTCAGGGTTCACTTCGAATTTATTTTAGGCCCTCTGCAAAACTCACACCTCTCATCTGAGGAGCAGTGCTGGCGCTCTAGCCTGAAAGAGTTTTAAATGTAATTTGCCAGAGAGTAAGAGCTTGGGCACCCATTGTAGATGAAGGCTTGCATGGGAAATGAAGGAATATTAAAAGGCTTGTGCAGAGCAGCTGCGCGAGGCTTTCAGCACCAGATGACAGTAGCTTTTGCCTCGTCTAATCGGAGCTGGATTCTAATAAGACCTCTGGTTAATAAGCAGGCTGCTTTGCATATGGGGCCATTGCAATACTGCTGGGCTGCGCACCAAGCACTTGTGCATTTTGCAAAGCTTAGGACAATTCTCTTGTATTCTGTTGTGAAAGAGAAAAAGCTCTACATGGTTGGCAGAAGGGCAGATTAATCTGATGAACAGCAGGGCCCAAATTCTGTGCTCTTTTGAAATCTAAGCAGGGAGTAATGAACCTGCAGTAATTGCTTAAAACTGCTGAAAATATGATCGTACCACATTAGCCAATTGAACGCTGTAGGGCTACCCAAATATGCTTCTACAGTAGATGGGTATATTGTTTTATACATGAATATATGCTAGGCTGATTTCTCTGCATTTGTAGTAAGCCTGTTATACAGGTTTGGCCCACATATTAGAAGACAGCATTTTTCTCAGAGAAGATGCTGTCTTGTTTTTTCTATTTATTTATTTAACAGAACAGCAGAATGAGAGAGAAAACCAACCAGTGAAATATGAGAAATGGCACAACTTACAGGTATTCGGAAAATACATGAAAGAATGATATTAAAGTATTTACTTTATCATATGCTGCTGCTTTTAATATTAGAAGCTTTGTTGTTAAGCATGCAATGCATAGCTGTCAGCCCTATTAGGCAGGCTAGACCAGGCAACTAACTAACTCCACAAAAAGGCTAAAACTACTTGAGATTGGCTCTAATAACAGAATCTTGCAATTGTGCTGAACCTTCTTATCTCCCTCCTCCTTATATTCTACTATAGTGTTTTTCAAAGATTTGTGGACTTCAGTTCCCAGAATTCCTCAGCCAGCCTGCTGTTTAAGCCACTTCCAAATGTTATCTCATTGTCCGGAATTAAGAAAAGTGTTTCAATTCCTTTTCCCTGTAAAACAGCAGATATAAGTAGAATTATACATTTATCTCTTATTCTATGATTATAATATTTCTCTCTTCTTTCTATAAATTATCCTGTCTAATCATCAAAAGCCTAAATCATAACTTCATTTTTTTTCTTTTTATGCAAAAAGTCCGTAAAGAGTTTCCAAACAGCAATAAACAGAAATTGACATTTTTCTGTTCAAAGAAGTCAATGTATCCATCTCAGCAAGTTTTATCATCTTCATCAACCATTCCTCCATTGTAGCTATTGCCGGATCTTTCCATCTTTGTGAACATAATAATTTCGCTTCATCATCACGTGCGAAAAAACATTTTTATGACTTTTTCCCAATTGTCTGTCCATCAGTCCCAAAAGAAAAGCATCTGGTCTTAATTGTATATTCATTTTTAAAATTCTCTGAAATGTGTGTATTTGAATCCAGAATTTTCGAGCTTTTTCAGGTATCCATCAAATATGATAAAATGTCCCATATTGTTGGCCTGCTTTCTAGATCTGTGAATGAATAATGAATAGATCCAGGGCTGTCACTGCGCTTAGAAATATTGTTCACCCAGTGGAACTAACCAATGACTGTATCATAATATTTTTATTTGAAATTGTATTTTTATTAGGCTTATAAATATGTGAGCTTTTAGAGTGTTTTTAACCAATTTTTTAAAGTTATTACTTCTTTGTAATTGATATTTGCTTACAGTAAAGACCATCATATGTGTATATTGCTTCACTTATCTTTTTTGCTTTTCCTCAGTGTCTATCAGGAACATCCAGTCCATGGCCTTCCTACAGAGGCCATTCTACAAACTGCCACCATTCTTACAATCTTAGAGTGTCTATACATGTATAGAGTGTTTGGAACATTCAGCATGATTATGAAAGTAGTTAAATCCAATGAATGCCCATGTCCACCCCACAACCCATAAATTTTTATCCTGAATCCTTTATACAGTAATTCTGCTGTGCTGTCTCAGATAATATAGGCTTTCACTCCATTTGTCTGTGTATGATACACATATGATGATGATCCTTCCATATATTTATATATTTACACATATGATGAGGTGCAGAAATGAGTTGCAAAAATGAGCAAAAGATTTTAAGGCTCTTGCTTTACTTCTGCTGGTGTGCTGCCAGGTTTAATACAAGCCATTCTGTACATTCACCCACATTTAATACATTCTCATTATGAAGTCACCCATGGTGAAGTGGCAATACTTACTCATGGAGGAAGGCAGTAGTACTGCTCCAACAGTTATATTAACACTGGGGTTGCAGCCATAGCTTTGCAGCAGGAAGCAAAGCTCAAAAAGGGAGTGAGAAGTTGTTGTTAGTTGCGAAGTCGTGTCCGACCCATCGCAACACCATGGACAACGTTTCTCCAGGCCTTCCTGTCTTCTACCATCCTCTGGAGTCCATTTAAGTTAATGCCTACTGCTTCAGTGACTCCATCCAGCTACCTCATTCTCTATAGTTCCGTTCTTCTTTTGCCCTCAATCTTTCCCAGCATTAGACTCTTCTCCAGGGAGTCCTTCCTTCTCATTAGGTGGCCAAAGTATTTCAGTTTCATCTTCAGGTTCTGGCCTTCTAAAGAGCAGTCAGGGTTGATCTCCTCTAGGACTGACTTGTTTGTTTGCCTTGCAGTCCAAGGGACTCACAGGAGTCTTCTCCAGCACCAGAGTTCAAAGGCCTCGATTCTTTGGCGCTCAGACTGTTTTATGGTCCAACCTTCACAGCCATACATTGCAACTGGGAAAACTATAGCCTTGACTATACGCACTTTTGTGGGCAGGGTGATGTCTCTGCTTTTTAGTACACTGACTAGATTTGCCATAGCTTTCCTCCCCAGGAGCAAGCATCTTTTAATTTCTTGGCTGCAGTCCCCATCTGCAGTGATCTTGGAGCCCAGGAAAATAAAATATGTCACTACCTCCATTTCTTCCCCATCTATCTGCCAGGAATTGAGAAGGCCGGATGCCATGATTTTAGTTTTCTTAATGTTGAGTTTCAAGCCAACTTTTGCACTCTCCTCCTTCACCTGCATCAAGAGGCTCTTTAGTTCCTCTTCACTTTCTGCCATTAGAGTGGTATCATCTGCATATCTGAGGTTGTTGATATTTCTCCCGGCAATCTTAATTCCAATTTTTGATTCATCTAGCCCCGCCTTTCTCATGATGTGCTCTGCATATAAGTTAAATAGACAGGGTGATAGTATACAGCCTTGCCGGACTCCTTTCCCAATTTTGAACCAATCAGTGGTTCCGTGTCCAGTTCTCACTGTTGCTTCTTGACCCGCATACAGGCTTCTCAAGAGACAAATAAGATGGTCTGGTACTCCCATCTCTTTAAGAACTTGCCACAATTTGTTGTGAGAAGTAGTAAGCCATTAAATACATAAGGACAGAAAAGCAAATACAGCTAACTCTTCTTTCCACTCATTATACCATTCACTATATCATACATACATTTCTATCTTTGCAAACTATCCTTCTATTGTGCTTCTTACATTCTCATTTTTTTCTTTTAAACTCTCAATCCATTCATTCAATTAATCTATTTAATTCCCCTCAATCCATTCATTCTTCCTATTTATTTCTTTGTGTCCTTCTTTTATTATTTATTAACTCAAGCCAGCATATCCAACACCTTCCTCCTCCTATTTTCACCACAACAATAACTCTGTGAGGTTATTGGGCTGAGAAAGAGTACCTGGCCCAAAGTCACCCAGCTGGTTTTCATGACTAAGGCAGGACTAGAACTCATGATCTCCCACTTTCTAGCACAATGCCTTAAACTAAAACCACTAGACCAGAGGTGGGGAACTATGAACTTTTTACAATCTGTGAACTATGATTCCCAGAATTCCTGAATTCCAGTGTGGCTGGCTCAGGAATTCTGGGAGTTGAAGTCCATAAGTCATAAAAAGGCCATAGTTCCCTACCCCTGCACTAGACCAAAATACAATACAGAGGTTTCTGAAGTGCCGTCTCAACCCAACGGGATTGGCCTACCTCACTTGCTCCAGCAGAAGAGGGCTACTTTAGTTTTCAGCTGACAGGATCTAGAAGAACCTACCTTGCTCTCTCGCCTCCCCCGTCCTTTCTAATATTCTCCCCCTGGAAATGAGGTCGACCCCCATATTCCTACTCTTATGGAAGAGCATCCTATGCTGAGGATGGTGTAGGAAGTTAGCACCCATCCCTCTCCTAGAAAAATGAAATATTCTAGGAAATATTAAAAAGGCAGAAACTTGTTTTTTAAGGCAGGAAGCAGACTCAGTCTTAATAGCCCCCACACTCTCAATAGCCCACAGCAGTTGTCAGCACTTAAGAGATAAAGAGATAGCTAGCTATTCATAAGCAAATGCACTCACCCAAGATCCAGCAAAGGAGGTAGGATTAGCCCTCAGCCATAATAGGAATTGCCCAAAACCCTCTTCATTACATCATCACCCAGCAAGATTCAACCAGGCCTGGGACTCAAAAGACAACCTACAAAGTTACCCCTGCATGGCCACATGGGAGTCTGACAAACAATCAGAATACAAACTCAAATTCAAAGCCCAGCAAAGGGTATAAATCTATCTCCCTCTCTCAACCATGTGCTTTTTTGCCCAGGACCTCAAAACTATGTAGTCCTGTCCACCATTAAACCATTTTTTCAAGCAGTCTCCATGTTTCCAGTGTCTTTCTCCCAACTTGGAACTGAACCCTGATGGACATTTCTTCGAAGAATGGCTGATAGGGTAAAGAGAAGATCCCCATCAAGATCGCTTGGTTTTTAGTTTTTTGTCTAATCTTAATTTTAATTATTTTGTATTATCTTTTTCCGCAGAGAGTCACTGCAATAGTGAGATGGATGGAATATAGGCATGCATGCGCACACACACACAGTTTTATAATTTGAGTCTAATTAATTTTTTCTGTTTAACCAGGTTTTTCATTTAGTCCCATTCAGTCATACCCATACCCATTTGTTCTCGACTATATCTTTTTTGTTTGTTTGTTTTACTTCATTGATTTCTTCAGTTCCTCATTTCTACTGAATTCAATTTGCTTTTACCCAACTCTTACTATCATATAGCTAGTAGGGAGAAACGTACTCTTATACAAATCTATTTTCAGACACTCTTTCTCACAACAGACCACATACTACTCCCTATCTTTCTATCATCTGCATGTCTTAATATTTTTCACTGACCTCATTTTCAGTAAACACACCTAGTAACATACTCATCTAGTTACATATTTTTTTTAACCACAGCCTCTTTCACTTCATCATTCCTCAGTGCATCCTACTAACATAATTCCATGCACTTCTGTGATTATTACATAATGATTTTCATTTTGTTCTAAGCAGTTTCCATATCCTCTTTCCTTACATCAATTTCCTATTAATTCTGTTGGGAAATTAATCCTTCTTTTAATATCTCTAATACAAGAGCTGTTTTTCTTCTTCACCTCTTTCCTTTTCCTCCATTTCCATTTTCCCACCAACTTAGACTCTTGACAGCCACAATGCTCACACTATTCTATGCAAATCAGAATCTGTAAACTACAGACACCCTTTGCAAATCTGTGTCTCCATTCTACCAACTTGGAGGTACTTGTTATGCACTGACACACACTTGGGATATAATTATGCTGGTTCTCTTTCCAAAATGAAGTACACAGAACAGGCTCCTTTAGGTTTAATTTGCTTTGTTATTTGCACCCACTTTCTGCCAATGAAGTTGAAATATTTCAATTTCAAATGGAGGATAGCTGTGTGAATTGCCAGTAGAAGAAATACATTCTGTTTGAGGTAATTTAAAATGATTTACATTAAATGAAAAAGAAAGGTGTTTTCTATCTTCCTTCTTCCCCCCCCCACCCTGCAACTCTTTATTTAGGTCAATTTGTTTTTGACATTGTTACAATATAAGTACAAAGTTTAGTGCTATTAATAATATTTTTACCCCAATAGGATTTTTTTTCTGGAAACTGTCACATCATTTAATTTCTACAGAAGAAATCATTTGTCTTCAGCTACTATTAAGTTTTTAAAAAGTTTCTGAATGTTGTTAAAAAAATGAGACACTCCTGAAGAGTTTTTCTACTTTGAATTTTTGTTTTGTTTTTTATTGAAAGAGTTTTAAAAACAAAACATTTTCCCCTTTTTCCCCTCCTCCCAAAAAAAAACAAAACCCTTCCCTCCCCCCCCGGCTTCCCGGGTCAATCACAAGGTATTGTTATACATAAACCAAACATAGAATAAAATTTTCCCTTCCAATCCAAATAACCACATCCAAAGCTTTTCATCTCCCAACCCCCTCCCCATTACATAAAATAACTTTCTAATTATTCAAAGGCAATCTGATATTTCTTAATCTGATATCTGTTTTGTAGATAATCAATCCATTTTTCCATTCAATTAAATATCTTTCCTGCGTATTGTCTTTTAAAACGCTGAGATTTTAGCCATCTCAGCCAAATTAATAACTTTCAATATCCATTCTTCTATTGTAGGTATCTCTTCTTCTTCCAGTATTGTCCAATCAACAGTCTTGCTGCTGTTATTAAATTCAGAATCAATTTAGTCTCAATCCCTGTACAATCCGTTATAATTCCCAAAAGGAAAAATTGTGGCAGGAACTTTATCTTCTTCTTCAGTACATTTTGAATAATCCACCAAATTCTTATCCAAAAGACCTTAATTTTCTTGCAAGTCCACCAAATATGAAAATATGTAGCATCATCACAATCACACCTCCAACATTTCGCTTGGATATTAGGATACATACATGATAATTTTTGGGATCTAAATGCCATCTATAAAACATCTTATAAAAATTTTCCTTAAATTCTGTGCTTGTGTAAACTTAACATTTCTAACCCAAATTTTCTCCCATGTTTCCAACATTATTGGTTCCTGAATATTCTGTGCCCATTTTATCATACAATCCTTTACCAAATCCTTTTCGAATCTATTTCAAGCAACACATTATACAATCTCTTTATATGCTCCTGGGTCTGATTTCTAATTTGCTTTGTTATTTGCACCCACTTTCTGCCAATGAAGTTGAAATATTTCAATTTCAAATGGAGGATAGCTGTGTGAATTGCCAGTAGAAGAAATACATTCTGTTTGAGGTATTTTAAAATGATTTACATTAAATGAAAAAGAAAGGTGTTTTCTATCTTCCTTCTTCCCCCCCACCCTGCAACTCTTTATTTAGGTCAATTTGTTTTTGACATTGTTACAATATAAGTACAAAGTTTAGTGCTATTAATAATATTTTTACCCCAATAGGATTTTTTTTTCTGGGAACTGTCACATCATTTAATTTCTACAGAAGAAATCATTTGTCTTCAGCTACTATTAAGTTTTTAAAAAGTTTCTGAATGTTAAAAAAATGAGACACTCCTGAAGAGTTTTTCTACTTTGAATTTTTGTTTTTGTTTTTTTATTGAAAGAGTTTTAAAAAACAAAAACATTTTTCCCCCTTTTTTCCCCCTCCCTCCCAAAAAAAAAAACAAAACCCTCCCCCCCCTCCCCCCCCGGCTTCCCGGGTCAATCACAAGGTATTGTTATACATAAACCAAACATAGAATAAAATTTTCCCTTCCAATCCAAATAACCACATCCAAAGCTTTTCATCTCCCAACCCCCTCCCCATTACATAAAATAACTTTCTAATTATTCAAAGGCAATCTGATATTTCTTAATCTGATATCTGTTTTGTAGATAATCAATCCATTTTTTCCATTCAATTAAATATTTTTCCTGCGTATTGTCTTTTAAAACGCTGAGATTTTAGCCATCTCAGCCAAATTAATAACTTTCAATATCCATTCTTCTATTGTAGGTATCTCTTCTTCTTCCAGTATTGTCCAACCAAGAGTCTTGCTGCTGTTATTAAATTCAGAATCAATTTAGTCTCAATCCCTGTACAATCCGTTATAATTCCCAAAAGGAAAAATTGTGGCAGGAACTTTATCTTCTTCTTCAGTACATTTTGAATAATCCACCAAATTCTTATCCAAAAGACCTTAATTTTCTTGCAAGTCCACCAAATATGAAAATATGTAGCATCATCACAATCACACCTCCAACATTTCGCTTGGATATTAGGATACATACATGATAATTTTTGGGATCTATGCCATCTATAAAACATCTTATAAAAATTTTCCTTAAATTCTGTGCTTTTGTAAACTTAACATTTCTAACCCAAATTTTCTCCCATGTTTCCAACATTATTGGTTCCTGAATATTCTGTGCCCATTTTATCATACAATCCTTTACCAAATCCTTTTCCGAATCTATTTCAAGCAACACATTATACAATCTCTTTATATGCTCCTGGGTCTGATTTCTAATTTGCTTTATTAAATTTTCCTCCTTTGCATTATACCAATTTTTTGATCTTCTTTCCATCTAGCACTTATTTGCCCATATTGAAACCAAGTATAATTCCTCCCTTCTTCATTTAATACCTGTAATGATTTTAATTGCAATCTACCTCCTTCAGCATACAAAAGTTCTTTATAAGTAATCATTTCCTGTTTCTGTTCTATATTTATATTCTCTATTGCATGTCTAGGGCTCGCCCATATAGGAATCTTGTAATCTAATTTATAGGAATATTTTTTCCAGACCCGCAAAAGAGCACTTCTCAACACATGATTCTTAAAAGCCCTATCCACTTTTTTTCCATAAAATAAGTACGCATGCCATCCATATAACAAGTCATAACCTTCTATATTCAAAATTCTTTCCTCTGTTAAGTTAAACCAGTCACTTATTACTGAAAGGGTTACTGCTTCATAATATAGTTTAAAGTTAGGCATTCTTAAACCACCTCTTTCCCGTGAGTCCTGTATTATTTTCATTTTAACCCTCGCCTTTTTACCCTGCCATATAAATTTGTTAATCCCAATCTGCCAATCTTCCAAATTTTTATCCTTTTAATTATAGGTATCATCTGGAACAGAAACAAAAATCTAGGTAACACATTCATTTTAATAGCCGCAATCCTTCCCAATAGGGATAACTGCAATTTCTTCCAGCCACTCATATCATTCTGAACTTTTTGCCATAGCAAGTCATAATTATTCTTATAAAGTTTCTTGTTCGATGAGCTAATATAGACCCCTAAATATTTAACCTTTTTTACTACCTCAAATCCTGTCATTTCCTCTAGTTTTTGTTTCTGTTGTATAGACATATTTTTAATTATCACTTTTGTTTTATTCTGATTTATTTTAAATCCTGATACCTTTCCATATTTATCAATTACTTCCAACAAAAATCTACTTGAATTTATAGGATTTGTTAACGTAACCACTACATCATCTGCAAAAGCTCTAACTTTGTACTCATATTGTCTAATCTTAATTCCTCTATTTTCATTAATTCTCGTATTTTATCTAATAATGGTTCCAGAGTCAAAACAAACAATAATGGTGATAAGGGACATCCCTGTCTTGTTCCTTTCGCAATCTTAATAACTTCTGTCAAACTACCATTTACTATAATCTGTGCTGTTTGCTCTCCATAAATCGCTTTAATTATTCTAATAAAACAGTCTCCAAATTGCATTTTTCTCTATTAATTTAAATAAAAATCCCAATGCAATCGATCAAAGGCTTTCTCTGCATCCAAAAAATAAGTGCAGCTGAAGTATTCTTCTTCCAAATATTCCAATATATTAATAATCTGTCTAACATTATTCCTCATCTGCCTCCCTTTTATAAAACCAGATTGATCAGTATGAATTCTTTGTTGTAAAACTAACATTAATCTATTTGCTATTATTTTTACAAAATCTTATAATCATTATTTAAAAGTGAAATCGGCCTATAGTTACCAGGTTTAGAGCAGTCTTGCTCCTCTTTGGTATCAGTGAAATAAAAGATGTTTTCCATGACGGGGTATTCCACCCTAATTGTATCTGATTAAATAATTCTTTAAGTGGGCCTAATATTTCATCCTGTGTTTTTATAATAAGTTGCTGTAAGACCATCTGTACCAGGGTTTTCCCATTTTAATTGTTTAATTGCTCCACTATTTCTCCAGTAGCTATCGGCGGTTCAGCTCCTCCTCTGTTCTAATGTTAGAATATTAACCTTATAATCTTTCAAATAATCATAAATGTCCCTATCAATATTTTGTCTTTTGCATATAGTGCAGTATAAAATTCTGAGAATGCCTTTTAATTTTATCCTGTTGGTATATCTCTTTACCTTTATATTCTATTTTTTGTATGACACGTGCTTTCTGTTTCTTCCTTAAATTATATGCCAACCATCTCCCAGGTTTATTTGCATTACAAAAGGTATTATGTTTAGCATATTGTATATTCGTTGCCACCTGGTCTGCCATTAACATATTAAATTGACTCTGTAATATTTTTATAGCCTCTTTAAGTTTATGATCTTGTGGGTTTTGAATTAATAACTGTTGCTTCCTTTGAATTTCTTCTTCCAAATATCTACGCTGCCTTTGTTTATTATTCCTTTGCCTATTGTCCAAGTAAATCAATATCCCTCTAATAAACGCTTTGCTCGCCTCCCACACAGTTCCTATAGGTGTCCCTTTGTACATATTAAAATCAAAAAATTCTTTTAACTGTTTCTTACAATAAGTTACATTATCCTCATATCTAAACAGATTTTCATTCAACCTCCATGTTCTACCACCTTTTTTCCCTTGTAATAATTCCATCCATACTGGGCTATGGTCAGTTAAACACCTCGGAAATATCTTCGTTTTCTTCACCCTAGAAAGCAAGTCATTAGAAATTAAAATAAAATCAATGCGTGAAAAAGATTGATGCCTATCAGAAAAAAAAGTAAAATCTCTCTCATCTGGATTCCGTAACCTCCATATATCTCTAAACTCAAAGTCTTCCATCATTTCAAAAAAGGATTTTGGTAATTTTGCATGTATAGGTATCTTCTTGGAGGAGGTTCTCTTATCCCTTCTTGTATCAATTACTCCATTCCAGTCTCCTAATAAAATAAACGAACTATAATCCCAGAGGGTCAACCTCTCATGTAACATTTTGTAAAACTTTTCTTGTTGCTGATTAGGTGCATAAATACCTATCAACAAAGTCTTTTGCATCTATCACCAGTTCAATAGCAATAAATCTTCCTTGAATATCTGCCTCAATTAGCTTAGCTGGTATATCCTTCCTGATATATACAACAATTCCATGCTTCTTTTCCAAAGCTGATGCAACAAAATGGTTACCCAATTTTGAATTAATTAAATATTTTTGGTCTGATAATTTTATATGTGTCTCTTGCAAACAAATCACATCATTTTTAAATTGTTTCAAGTAGTGAAATATTTTCCTTCTTTTCTGAGCTGAATTCAAGCCATTAACATTCCATGACAAGATTCTATTTGCCATTATTGGCCTCCTGAAGCTTTGAAGCAGACAACGGAAGCTCCTCCTCCGGTATCTTCCGTCTAGCTCCTCCCACAGCTTCCATAATGGGATCCTGACTTTACTTTGAGACTGTTGCTCTTCTTACGCTTAAGGGCTCCTCTTGTCACCCTTTGCTCTTGTGGTTCCTCTAATACTGGCAGCAATAAAGGCTCTTGGATCACCACGCCTTCTTGAGTCTCTTGAAGTTTTCTATCACTTCTATTTCGACTTTCAAAACTGTAGAAAGAAAATCCTTTGCCTTTAAAACAGTGTCAATTCTATATCTCCTTCCTTGATAGAATAGTGTCAGTCCAACTGGCACCTCCCATCTGAATTGAATCTGATGTTTTTAAGTTCTTGTGTAAAAAGCAAATTCCTTCCTGTCTCTTAACATCTTTGAAGGAATCTCTTTCAACACCTTCAACTCCTGTTCTCCAATTTTAAAGTTGTCTGATATGAAACTTGCAGAATTTGATTTCTCATAGTCCTTTTCACAAAATAAACCACAATGTCCCGAGGAAGCTTTCTCTGTCTTGCAATCCAAGAATTAACTCTATATATTTTATCAATTTGGTAAGCTACCTCTTGGGGTCCACTTCAATAAATTCAGCCAATGCTTCTGATATAATTTTTCTTAAGTCTTCTCCTCGCTCTTCTTGCATACCACGAATTCTAAGAGCTCCTTCCATAAGTTTATATTGTAATATCACAACCTGATCTTCATTTTGATCCACTTTTTTTCTGAACACCTTTCATTTTGTCTTCTAAATGCTTATTTGACTGAGAGATCTGTTGCATTTCCACTTCCAATCCTTCAATGTTTTTACTCAGTCCTTGAACTGCCATAAGAATATCTTCTCTTATTTTTGCATTAAAATTCTCCATCATCTCTTTTTGCCTATCTTCAGAAAGTTTTAATTGTTCTTTCAATATTTCCTCAAGACTTGGTTCAGATCCCCTTCTTCCAGAAGGCTTTAAAGGTTTAGCTGCCATTCTGTCTTCAAAAGAATCAGGAATTCAAACTTAATAACTCTCCTTCCCTCCTTTCAGTATAAAAAAACTCCGTTTGTAACAATCCACAAATTTTTTGAGGAAATACTTAGGTGATATATATTTAGATAGATAGATTGATAGACAAACCATCAATTGTCAGAATATTTAGTTATAAATATTTAGTTATAAAAGGCACTAAAACTACCCTTCTTATTGGAAAAATCTAGAGCTAGCAGACCTATTCAAGGGTCTCCACAAAAAATAAGTAAACCGTAATAGTTCATTCATTTCAGTATTCATGCTGCAACATAAGCTTTTAAAAGGTTACAGATTTTGTTTGAATATCATTGTATGTGATTCAAACATCTACACCTGCAAGATGTGTGGAGTTATAATGGGAATAATTTGCAGCACAAAATCAATAAATGCCTAATTATCCACATTTAAATAGGCAATTATTCATATTCTACCTAGATAAAATTCATCTGATTAAAACCTAGCAAAATGTCCCTCAAGCTACTACATGTTGTTCTGTTTTGTTCCAAAGAAGAGACAATTTATTTTAATGTAGAGGTGCAAGTAAATAAGCTATCATTACAGGCATCACCTTACCTGTTTTGTGACCCAAGTGGAATTTAGTAGTTTGATTCTTAGACTGCAATCAAGAGACGGAGCATTAAGATTTAATCTTGACATTGCAGGCATACTATTGAGTGAACTTAGTCTATTAAAAAATCAGAAGCACTAAAGTTGCTTACAAACAGGTTTTTCTGCACACATTGAGCCCTTTATTCAAAATTCATTCTGATTTCCTTATATGGATAAAAAAAATCTGTTAATTTAAAAGATTTTGAGATTAAGGATAATTAGGAGCATTCAAAGATATACAAAGAGAAACATGCAGTTTGAAATATGGATGAGCCATCTTACTTGCATTTCAGAATTAAGTGGCCATCTTAGTTGCTGTAAATCAAGCAAACTTTTTTTTATAGGAGGAATTACCAGGTGCCTAATATAGGCCAGAATTGAGAAAGCTGTGGATCTGAGTTATTTTTAGAGAAAAACTGGGGGTATATCTCAAAAGCACTTTTTTCCCAATTGGTACCTTCGTGACATGTAGGATTTTTAATGTCATTATCTCCAGCTATAACTTCTGTTGCAAATAACTGGAATGACAAGTTGAAGAAGGTGACTCCAGGGAATGAAGATTTTCTTAGTGTCATTTCACACTCTTGTCTTCTTTTTCTTGCAGTCTAATTGCCAGCATCAAACATTATGCAGTTTTAAATTTGAAGAGGAAAACAGTAGGAAGGGGAATAGATTATGGGGATATCCACATGACCTGCTTGCTTAGGCCTGAAGATGATTCACTAGACTTTACTTGAGGTGCTAAACATGTGATGTTATTCCTGGCCAAACAGGGGACACTTTTTGAGCAGCTGACTATTGGAATTTAGAAGTGGTCTTTTCCATTTCTGGTGGCAGAAGCTATGCTAAGTGGTCAATCTGCAGTGAATTGTTGTAAGGTACATTTAGGGCCAAGGCATGCGCTGCTTCATCTTGCCACCTAAAGCTACTGCAATCATAGCTACCTTCTGGTTCCTGGCTACTGTTTTTCAAAGCCACTTGCCGTTTGGCCACAAAAGAACCTTGAGGGCAGCATTACGTAAAAATTCTATGTCTTCCTCTTCTCTTTCCAACCCTTGAGCAGTAATAAGAAGAGGGAGAGGAGGAGGGAAGCCAGTCTGTTGGGTGCCATTCTCCCAACAATAAAAAGAGCCATGGAAAAGAGTCAGTGGTAGTAAATCTCCTGCAGGCAATTTCTTGATATTCATGGAATGAGGTTAGTGGCAGCAGAGGAAGCTCTTCTCCCTCATCTCATTCCCATTGTAGATTTGCCTTACCTCTGCGCATGCACAGATCACTTTTGATGACGTTCAAGTCAGTGGGCGGAGCCTCCTGCCGGTTTTACTACTGGTTCTATAGAACCGGTCTGAACCAGGGGCAACCCACCACTGATCCCCTTGTGATGCCTTAGGTTCCTTTGCAATTGCTTCCAACTATGAAGCATTCTGCTGCTTAGTTTATAATATGCTAAATGGAGTAGCATTTGTAGATTTTAAGATCTTGTAACTTTTAGCTAGGCATCAATTTTTCAATTCCACTATGTTCTGGTATTTGTCTTATAAATGCGAGGTTTGAGAGAAAATATATTTCAAAATGCATTAAGAAAATCATGCAGAAATACATATACCAAGATAAGATAGTTTAAATTACATTACTATGTTTACTTAAAGGCATTTATGCATGTGTTTCAATAGTGAGGCAATGCTTAAGTAATAAGTCCACATCTAAAATCACTCATAGATAGAACCAGGAGTGAGGGAGGCTTTCTAGATCATGTTCAGAGTTTTCATACGATATTAGATCTACAGCACTAAAGCAGTTCTCTGGTGGCAGAGAAGATCTAAGGAAATCAACACTGCAGAATATCCACAGGGCTTCGAGTGAAAACATGCTCTGCAAGGCCAACAAGTTAACATTACGAGGGAGAGAAACTTCAGAGTCCAAAGGCTTCATGAGGCAGTCAATATGGAAGTCCATCAAAGATTGAGCTGCCTTATTCTGAAGTGCAGTTTGTGTCCCGAACCATATGATTTACTAGATTATATAATTTAATTATCTTTGGCCTTTGATGTAGAAACCACAAACAGGCTGCAGTTCCTCAAATAGCTTTTTTCAGGCTATAAAAGAAGCAGGTGGCATATTACTGAGGCTGAAATTACATTTGATGCTAACTCACCAGTTTGTACTGATTTCCTGCATGGATTTTTTTCATGTCTTTACTTCTCCCTCCTCCTCTTTTTTTCCCATTTGACAAACCACAGGTCTGTAATGAGTTTCAGATTTTTTTTTATATATAGATTTGTATACATTTAAACATGCACACTCACAAAGCAAGACACATTTTGCCTCCGGGAGTTGCTTGGAATTCTATGCACTATATCACGGATGCTTCTGGTGATTGTCCAAGATGATTGTGTTAAACTATTGGCAACCATTAGGCAATTGTCTACATCCACCCATACATTTTCTTCCTTTTCTTTTGTTCTCTCACAACCGATATGTGAGGATTTATCAAACAGAGATATAAAAGAATACCTGCAGTATTGGGAGCCATTCAATGCATTTGTCAGTGGCCTTTATTCACAGTTTTAATCTGTATTAATCAGCAGCCAATTCTGCTGTAATCTAATATGTAATGACTCAGACGTATGGCTTTTTGATTTCAAAGATTATCTACCCTTCCTTGAGTTGGCATGAGATTTACTGCCTCATGGTTTTAATTTCTCTCCTACTTCTATTGAACTGTTTGGAACCTCTGTTGAATGCTGGTCCTCTTAATGCATTTGCAGCAGGATGCAACCTTCCCCTGTGGCTTTCCTTCCTTCCTCTTCTTCTCACCACCATCCAATGGGAGAAACATCGGCCAGTCATGCTGTTACAGCAGGAATGGGATGGTCCATCAGATCTAGGTTCCTTCTTGGTCCCACTTCCTAATTATTAAATAATTCCTCCTAACACCAGTTGAATCAAGTCATAAAGGGAACTGGGTCACAAGCTGCACTTTTAATTAAGATTGCTCTTCCCTTCCATTTCCTTCTGAGGTAAACAGCAAATCAGGGCTTCCAGCCTTTCTGTGTTCAGTTTGGGAGGCAACAGGGGATGTCCCCTCCAATGTTTCTCTGTTGTAGCCAATGTTGATATATCATTGTGATACCTGTTCTGACTTAGGCTTCCTGAGACATAAAAAGCACACAATTAGTCCCAAAAACCCTCTTTTTATTTCAGCGGTTGTGAATTCTGTTCATTCATACCCGTAATGAGTCACAAATAGTTTGTAAAGAGTCCAACAGAAGTCTGTCACAGTCCTTTGGGATAAGGCTGATAAGCACCCACCTTTATCTCCCTTGACATGCTGCCAAAGACCTAATTGGCAATTAGCTTTGCAAGGCCATACGGAGCACAGAGTCAAAACGGAGCTTCAGAATTTAAACTGAACAGAACGAACAAAGTTGCTTCCTGCAAAGGCTCACGTGACTTTGCTCCTCTTTTATGTCTTATGGGAGGAGCCAATAATCTCCAAGCCCTACTCCCGAGTCATCCCTTTTATCTTAACTGTTCTTGCCTTCTGGCAGCTCTGCACATGCGTGCACTGGGAACAGGCTTCCCCTGTTCCTCTGCCTCCCTGATGTCTGACTCTGGAGTCTCCGGAGGCAGCACATAACTCCCAGATGGCCCTGGCCCCATCTCTGCCTCCCATGCAGAGCCCTCATCTGAGCCTTCCCCAGACTTCAGGACTGGCCCATGTTCCTCAACAGCTTCCTCACTGTCCGACTCTGCTGCCAGCTCCGCAGGCCGCCAGCGGACCACAACAATACCATTTTACTGCTGCACCTTCCCAATGTTCAGCCTTGCACTGAAGCAATGAAAGACACGGTGTTTAAAGTCCCATTGCCTATGCTGGGAAATCTCTTTCCCCCATGAAACAGAAGACGTCTCAAATGCAATGAGACATCCTTCCTGTTGGGTGGGCATCTTCTCACTTTCCTTGTGGAAACTTGTTTGGCTTTTCTTTCATAAGTGTAACTGATCAAAGCCACTTGAACAAATCTTGAATTTGTCTTTCCCACCTCTTCTGCACATTGGGCACTCTGTGCTCAAAATGTCTATAAAGTAATTTACTACATAAAAAAATGGATGCCCAGTTTCTAATTCACTCCTGGTCATGACACTTAATATTTGTGGAAGATGCAATTTTTATTCCCTTATTCTGGGAGGGGGGAGGGGGAAAATATTTTATTTTTTAAAAATGTTCTACCTGATTTTGAATCAGCATTTTTTTTTCCATAGTAAGTAAAGGTTTTAAATCAGTCTACTGTTTCAACTATATTGGTAAAATGAGATGTAGATTCTATCAAAATGCATGAAAAGTATTGGTTTAGTCGTGGGTGTGGTTCCTTCTCAGAAAAACAGTCAATCAGCTTGCTTCTGAGGTTAGCCTGCAGCCAATTAAATGATCTAGCTGAAATGGGCATGAACACTTGAAGCGACATAGTCGCTTTGGAAGTAGAGCAGCAAATCACTGCTTTAAAATTGGGAATTAATAGATGGTGATGTCTGTTTCTCCAGAAATGATTGCCTGCATAGTTTGGTAATGGGCAACTAGGCAGTGTGGATAAATTCTTGAACAAATCTTCAGGAAGTTTGTTTGTTTGTTTGTTTGTTTGTTTGTATTTATTTATTTATTTATTTATTTATTTATGTCACATTTCAAAACCATCCATATCCCTCGCAGAGGGACTCTGAATGGTATATAATAAAACAGTTAAAGTTTAAACAGTTAAAGGTACAATGAAAACCCAACTACGTTTGTTTTCTTTTCATGTGCTTTGTTTGTAAATATTCAATGGGTTTATTTGATGATTCTTCCCTCGTCATAGATTCCTTGCCCCCGCCCCCCCTACCCCATTGGTATTGATAAATTTATGCCACTAGTAAAATGTTGCTGAACTTGCAGGGGGAATATACTTTGTTTGGTAATAAAGTACACCCATCAGACTATCTTCTTTTTCCTTTTGATCTTTTTTTATGACTACCCCAAGAGGAATGTACTTGAATTCTTATCCCAGTTTAATGTGTTGCTGTAATCAGCCTTACACTCCATCATAACTTGAAAGTTTTCAGTGAACTAATACCTCTTGCAAGTCTTGATTTATGTTTAATAACATTCTTATCATGAAAATAGTCAAAACTTTATTATTTGTGTACACTTTCCTTTAAATCATGTTTATTAATGATGCCTAGTGATCTTCTTTTTTTTCCCTTCTAGTCCTACATTTCATATTTTTCAATATTTTAGAGTTTGTAATTTCCTAATCTGTTGCCAGCCATGGCAGAATGTACAATAAATGTTTTCAATCTCATCATGTGAGCTTTAGGTTTCATTAAAAAAAAATACAATAAATACCGGTTTAGTAATATATGAACATCTTGAACTGCATGCCGTGGTTTGAACCCCAAAGTGCTGATAAGCAAGTTATATCTGTGTTGTTGAATTATAGGATTTCTGGGTCAGTTTTGTGAATGTTAATTCTGAGTAAGGAACCGCCCCCCCCCTCCAATTCATACTGTTATATCTGCATGCGATGTTGAAATTTCATATGTAATTGAGTGTAAGTTACGGATCAGCATGAATTCTGTCCAGGATTCTTTTTTGCATTCAGAGAATCTGGTCATGATGGATGCTAGTGAAATGAATTATCAATAGCTTTCCATTTCTCCAAGGAAAGATGTCTTGAGGGATTTTATTTACTATAGAAGCCTAAGGGCTGACAATTCCTCTCCCTTTTTAACATTTAAACAATTTGCATACCATTAGCAATTTGAACACTATCCAGATTTGTTTGGAAAAATATACATTCTTTCTTTGAGCATCTTGGAATGGAGTGAAACCATAAGGGTGCCACCAATCTTTTTAGTTATGCCCCTGCACACTTGTTTAGCTTCTAGCATCTGATTATGGTCTTATTTAAGACGTGAATTTCCATTTTATTGAATGCAAATGTGGTGATTTCCAGAATAAGGATGTGGGACTCCGAATATGATTTTCCAAAATAATGTTGTGAGTTTGTATTTATGACATAATTATCAATTTAATATTGGGAGACATGATCATATTGACCAAGATCTTGAGCTAAATAATAGTTCTGCTTGCAAATTGTTTACTTTCCTACCACTTCTTCCTGCATACCCATTTCCTACTGATATCCTCAGAAGTTGTTCCTGAAATGTAAATAATGTGTTATGCAGGAACTGGACCTGACTGTAATAAGCCTCCATTTAGGCTTCCTTTTGTCCTTGGAACCTTTGGATTCTATAAAGGAGAATGTTACTGTATTAAAATGGGTTAACATCAGAAACAGTGACTTGCATTTACAAATGATTAAATCAAAACACATTCTGTCAGGTTTTATCTATCATATGAACTGGAGGGATTTGAAATGATAGACCACTCAAAGCTAATTTTATAGACCATAACTGTCAGTAAAAATGCTGAATAATTTAAAATTGATCTTCCGCAGAAAGAGTCTGGAAGTATGGAAGAACATGATCCCCTAAAACAATCACATAGTAATCACTACTTAATTTTTTCAAAATAAATATCTCAGACTTAATACTTGTCGGCTACTATTATTCTTTCTCTGGAGCAAGGAAAATAATATTTAATTTCCTCTTGATAGTTCGGCTCTATATTTATAGTGGATTATAAACAGACAAGATAAATATCCTCTATTATGAAATATCGCATATTGAAAATAAACCTCCATTCCTGCAGAGAGTTTAACAGTTGGCAGGAGAGAAAAGATATTTTTCCCCTCTAGACTGCCAGACCCTGCAAGGAGCTCTATTTTGGACTTCAGATTTTCTAGGACTGCTGAAAATAAAATAAAGTAGGCTTTTATGCTGAGGCTGGAAATGTTACTGTTTTATTCTGCTGCCCCTTTATTCTGGACTTCTCTAAACTTCAGCCCTGAAAGGACCACTTAGAATTTCTGATGTCCTTGAAGAAATAGAACTTGTTTTGAACAAGTGAAGATTTTGCCTCAAGGATTTTGTTCTTAGCTTCCACATACATACCCAAGGGATGAGTTCCACTTACCTTTGCTACTGGTTCGCGCGCGCCCCCCGTTTGCATATGTGCAGAAGCTTCTGTGCATGCGCAGATCATATTTGATGATGTTTGGGTGGGTGGGTGGAGCCTCCCAACACCGTTGCTACCGGTTCTCCCAAACTGGGGTGAACCGGTAGCAACCCACCACTGCCCCCCAGTATTAAACACATTATTTAGGATTACAACCAAAGGTTTTTCATTTACATACATGAGCCATGGTGGCGCGGGGTTAGAGTGCATTACTGCAGGCTACTTCTGCTGATCACTGGCTGCCAGCAGTTTGGCAGATCGAATCTCACCAGGCTCAAGGTTGACTCAGCCTTCCATCCTTCCAAGATCAGTAAAATGAGGACCCAGATTGTTGGGGGCAATAGGCTGACTCTCTAAACTGCTTAGAGAGGGCTGTAAAGCTCTTTGAAGCAGTATATAAGACTAAGTGCTATTGCTATTGCTATTTAGTTCAAAGTTGCAACCACAAAAAAAAAGTGATTTATGACTATTTCTTCTAGTGATGACCATTACAGCATCTTTGTGGTCACGAGATCAAAATTTGGGCACTTGGCAACTGTCATGGATTTATGACAGTTGCAGTGTCCCGGAATCATGTTTTTGGGGACCTTCTGACAAACAAAGTCAATGGGAAAGCAAGATTCACCTAACAACCATATTACAAACTGAACAATTGCAGTGATTCACTTAAGAACTAGCAAGAAAGATTGTAAAATGAGGCAAAACTCAGTTGCCTAACTATGAAAAACATTGGGCTCATTTGTGGTCGTAAGTCGAGGTCTCCTGTAGAAGGTTGATCTCTCCCTGGATTTCAATATTGATTGGGTTTTCAGATGTGCAAAGAGCAGCGTGTTTTCCTGGGGGCTGTTTTAAAATTGCTTAAAATAATTGGTATTTGTGTTGCATGGTTTTTAAGCTGACTTATTGAACACTGAGTGCAATCTATTTTGATAGACACCGAGCATATTTACAATAATTAAACCAGGAATGAGGAACAGAGTGCTGAAGTACACATCTTGGTAAATAATATTATATGGGTGACAGTGGGGCATTCTGGGAACTATAGTCCAGTGATACTTGCACTCTCCAAGTTTCCTATATCAGGAATTCCCAATCCTGGCAGCTTTAAGACTCATGGATTTCAACTCCAAAATTTCCCAGCCAGACATGCTGGCTGGGGAATTCTGGGGATTGAAATCCACACGTCCTAAAGTTGCCAAGATTGGGAACCCTTGTCCTAGGTAATAAACCATGATTACTCATGCGGCAGGTTTCATGAGTAACAGGACCTAAATAGGAACAGAGTATAAGTTGAGTTTTCAGCACATTTTGTGTTGAAAACGTCGGCTTATACTGGGGTCTATACGGCTTATACTGAGTTTTTTTTTTAAGCCTCGGCTTATACTGAATATATACGGCTTATACTGAGTTTTTTCTTCTTTTTCACATTTTACGGACGGAAGCCCTGCGGTGCAGTGAGAGGGCGCCGCCAGCCTTCTCAGCTGAGGGAGGAGGGTTTCAACCGGTAGGTGCCTCATTCCACCAGACATACTGAGTCCCCAGTTTACCCCAGTTTTTGGGGTAATAATTGGGACCATGATTACTCATGCGGCAGGTTTCATGAGTAACAGGACCTAAATAAGTAAATTAAGATAGAAAGCGAACAGCTCTCATCTTCAGTTATGCCACAGATTTTAGCTCATGCAGTCATTTATAGTGCACTTCCCTAATTCCTGTATGAGCAGGAAGATAGCAGAAACTGCACAAAGGCTTAGTGGAGAACTGAATATTAAAAAGACATATATTAGTGGTGGAAAGAGGAACAGATCACCACAGAAGAGCATGACAGCTTGCCTGGATTTGTAGAGATGTTGCTGAGTTTTCATTACAGTCAAAAAAAAACAAAACCCTGCCGATGCAGCCATCTTATATTGTCTAGTATCAAAGCCAGCTCTGTGAATGGCACAGATTGCAAATTATCAAGTTGAACCTGTAAGCCTGACAGATGTGCTTTGGTTGATGATACCTTACCCCTTACATTACTTTCAGATTATCCACCGCACATCCTGCTGAAAGTGATTGGAAAGGTGTCTTTTATTCATTTTACACTGAAACCAAATGCCAGAAAATGTTGCTCTGCTGGATATAAATAATTTTCAACAATTAGCTCTGACTGTATAACAGCCAATGCCAAGTTTCTTTAGTTGATAATCAATATGCTTTGGCTTTCGGGCCAACATTGAAAAACAAATCCAGGCAAAAGATACGAGTTGCGCTGGACAGCAGATGTAAAGTATTGTTGTGAATATAAAGTATCAGTAAAGATAATTTGCCTCTTAAAGTAGCTGCCATGAAGACCATAAGGCTAAACTATGATAATCCCAAACTCATCCTTTTTTGAAGGAAGAGTAGGATTTACAAGTAATAAATGAATATACTAAGTACACCTCTTTCCTCTTTCCCTCTTGAAAAGAATCAAGAACTCATTGTTTAAAAAAAATTATTGTATGATAAATCAATTTGGAATTTGCGCAGGAAGAAAAATTCAAACAATCTGATGGTGAGGAACCATGACACCTACAGCTACATTACCACTGCATTGATGGAGAAAAAAGCACCCGTGTTTGTGCATGGGGAAAAGGGGATGGTGGATTTTCTGTCCACAGATTAGATTTGGCCAACAAGTATCTCTTGTTCTTGTTGGCCAAAGCTAACCTGTGGGCAGAAAATTTCTCATTGGTAACAAGCATTAAATTATTGCGGTCCTAAGCTACATCAACAGATGAATCGCATCACGATCACAAGAAGTGATAGTACCTTTTTATACCGTACCGGTGAAACGACACTTGTACTACTACATCCAGTTTTGGGTTGCCACCAGGGGTGGCATTCGCTTACCTTCGCTAATGGTTCACAAATGTGAGCGCATGTGTCACCTCCGCACATGCACAGAGCCTTCCACGCATGCACAGAGGGTCAAAAACGGGATGTGATGACATCCAGGTGTGTGAGCAGAGCCTCCTGCAGCCACCGCTACCAGTTCGCCAGAACTGGATAGAACCAGCTGAATACCACCACTGGTTGCCACAATACAAAAAAGATGTTGAGACCCTAGAAAGAGTGCACAGAAGAGCCAACAAAAGTAATTAGGGGACTGGAGGCTAAATAGTATGATAAATGGTTGTGGGAACTAGGTATGTCTAGTCAAACGAAGGACTGGGGTGATATGATAGCAGCCTTCCAGTACTTGAGGAGGCTGTCACACAGAAGAGGGGGTTGATCTATTCTCCAAAGGGCAGGACAAGAAGTAATTGATGAAAGACTTTCAAGGAGAGATCCAACCTAGAATTAAGGAGAAATTTTTGACAGAACAATTAATCAGCGGAATGACTTTTCTTTCTAATCACATGAAAGCACTTATCATAGGAGGCTTTCAAGAAGTAATTGGACAGTCATTCATCCAGCATGGTATACTATAGGGTCTTCTGCTTGAGTGGAGGGGTTAGACTAGAAGACCTCCAAGGTCTTTTCCAATCCTGTTATTCTATGTTCTATTTTCTTTTTCTGAAAATGCCAACTGAGGCTCCCCAAATCATGCTCATCTTCTCACATCTTGGAAAACAAGTTCACCTAGACTTGAAAAATATTAAGCATTTCAAAACGCTTTACAGATAGTATTTGACTTACCATCACAATTGGGACCAGAATTTTTGTTGCTAAGCAGGATGGCTGTATTGGTTTTGCCCCAATTTTACAAGCTTTTTTTTTTTGCCACAGTTATTAAAATTCCTTAATCCACCTTCCCTCCATTGACTTTACTTGTGAGAAGCTGGCTGGGAAAGTTACAGATGAAGATCACATGACCTTGGAATGCTGCAACCATCATAAATAAATGCTAATTGTCAAGCACCCAAATTTTAACCACATGACTGTGGGGATGTTACAATGGTTATAGATGTGAGGACCAATCATCCCAAAGATTACTTTTTCAAAAGGCAACTGGAGTCTGGACTTTGTTTTTCCTTGAAGACTTTTTGAAGCAAAACATCTTCAAGGAAAAACAAAGCCTGGTTGTTTTTTGTAAAAGCACCTTTGGGACAACCATGGCCTGGATGACTGAAAATTTCCATAGATGTGAGGACCAGTCGTAAGTAACTTTTTCCAGGGTCCTTGTACCTTGAATGATCACTAAACAAATGGTTGTAAGCAGTGGTGGATTTCAATTTTTTTTACTACCAGTTCTGTGGGTGTGCCTTGGTGGGCATGGCATGGGAAGGATACTGTAAAATCTCCATTCCAACCCCACTCCAGGGAAAGAATACTGTAAAATCTCCAGTCCCTCCCCACTCCAGAGGAAGGTTACTGCAAAATCCCCATTTCCTCCCGATCAGCTGGGACTTGGGAGGCAGAGAATAGATGGGGGTGAGACCAGTCAGAATTTTTACTACCGGTTCTCTGAACTACTCAAAATTTCCAATATCCATTCTCCAGAACTGATCAGAACCTGCTGAAACCCACCTCTGGTTGTAAGTCAAAGACTACTTGTATTTTTCTATAAATGTTACATTTGAATATTTTAAATGTTGTGGAACAGTTTTCAGCCCGCTTCTAAATGTAACCCACATAAATTTTGCTGGGGAGCAAAATATTCAGATGGGTGGTATCATCTTCCTGTGTCCTCATGAAAAAAAACGAGGGGTTCTGTCAGCCGTTGTAACCTGATTGGCACTCCAGTTGATGTGTGAGACAAAATGAAATCCAAGATCATGAACAGCTGCTTAAAAGTAGTTTATTTTCCACCCAAGCCTCAAGGTCTGCTTCCAAGACTCAGGGGTCACAGATATGGTGATGAGTAACACTGTGCAGTATTTACAAAGTATCCTGTTACAGCTTCTCTCCATCTAAAACATCTGGGAAGAACTCAGTGGGAGCTGACAAAGTTGGCTTTTCACCATATTTCCTGAAAATATTTAATGGATCCAGAGAGAAGATGAAAGGCTCGTATCAAATTAGGCTTTTTTTTTTTTAATCTCCACTTTGCTTGCATTCATGTATCAGAAAGTGAAACCCCAGCCAGAGCTCATGGCCAAGAAACAAACTGATATAAATAGCTCATATGTGGCAGATCTGTTCAACAGTACACCTAAAATTATAAATGCCTTCCAAACAAGTAGGACTGGAGAAAAAGTTTTGTAGGAAACAAGAGATTCCTGCACAGTGTTGTTTGCTGCCAAGTTGCAAAGCAAGATCAGAATGAGACAATTGCTAAAGAAAAGCAGCAAGAGAAGCTGCTTCTTGTTCTCTCCCATAAAAAATTAAATAGTAAATAAATAAGCACTTTCCACACAAGTGAGGAAGTTGAAAAACAATCCTTGGTTATTTGGTGTAGCTAGAAGGTAACCGTAAACCATTGATTTTATTTTTATTTATTCAACTTTTATCCTGTCTTTATTATTTTACAAGTAAATCAAGGCAACGGACATACCTAATACTCCTTGCTGCTCCTATTTCCGCCCGCCCCCCACAGCAACCCTGTGAGGTAGGTTGGGCTGAGAGAAAAGGATTGGCCCAAAGCAGTGGTGAAATCCAATTTTTTTTTTACTACCGGTTATGTGAATGTGGCTTGGTGGTCGTGGTGTGGTGTTTGGCAGGGGAAGGATACTGCAAAATCCCCATTCCCTCCATGCTCCTGGGGGAAGAATATTGCAAAATCCCCATTCCCACCCCACTCTGGGGCCAACCAGAGGTAGCCTTTGCCGGTTCTCCGAACTACTCAAAATTTCCGCTACCGTTTCTCCAGAACCTGTCAGAACCTGCTGGATTTCATCCCTGGCCCAAAGTAATCTAACCGGCTTTTATGTCTAAAGTAGAACTAGAAGTCACATTCTCCTGGTTCCTAAGCCAGCACATTTGTGTGCTGAATCATAGTTGTTTTTCAAAGTGTTTTCATCCAAGTTCACCAGAAAGGAAAGGATTATCCATACTAATTACCTTGTTACTGATACCTTTCCTATTTCCTGTTGCAGTCCTTTACTGTGTCTCCTGAATCTACTGCAGGAGATTATGAGCATGTGATTAAATGGAAGGAGGAGGAGAATTCAATTCTCTTGTGTAAGCAAAGGTTTAGACATGTGACATTTACTTTCAGAATCTGAATTATTCTAAAATATTCTAATATAAGCACAACACGATTGGCACTTAAAACAATAATATTTGTATGTGAGAAAATTCATCTGCAAGTCATTGCCTAGGTAATGGGATGTTTTTCATGGAAAACTTTAATCTGTTGGAAACATTTTTTTTTTTTACATAGAAACTGGGCTTCAGGTAACTTCAGCAGCTATGCTCTAAGTAGCTATAAATCTGTCAAAGTTTTGGCAATGAAAGAGATGGAATTGTCATCACTTCAGGGACTGTACCTTTGCTGCAAAAGGGGTTCATATTCCTTCCCTTTTTTATACAATTTTCCAGTTATGTTCGCCACCTTCTGCTCCCATGGGCTACAGGCTGTACTGGATTTAGCCTAACTTTACAACAGGGATGACCAACCTTGGCAATTTAGGACTTTTGGACTTCAATTCTCAGAATTCCCCAGCCAGCATGGCTTAAATTTTCCAAGATTGAACACTCCTGCCCTGCACAGAGACGTCTGCTCTTGCAAACATGTTCTGTAATCCCTCAGAGAGATGGTGACGTAGTTAAGGGAGAGAAAATTTAAGAATCTTCCTTTATCTGCCTCCTTCCAACCTACCAATATGACAGCTCCTTTCCTGAAAGGCTGTTTTGCAGAAGTTCCACAGACAGAGATATGTAGAACATAGACTAATAGGGCTGGAAAGCACCTTGGAGGTCTTCTAGTCCAGCAGTCACCAACTGGTGGTCTGTGGACCACTGGTGGTCCATGAGAAAATTTTGGTGGTCTGCAGAAAAATTATTTGCATTTTTTTTATATCGCACTAAATCAGGGGTCCTCAAACTACGGCCCCTAGGACGGATACGTGCAATGAACGTTTGTGTTGCTGCAGAGAGTCTCCCCCTTCAGGGTCTTCTTGTGTGGGTTGGAGGGGGGCAGAAATTCTGACTTGGGGTCTGCTTCAGCCTCCTGGTGTGGGACTTTGGGTGAAGGCTGGAGGGAAGTGCCGCTGGTGGTGAAGAACAGTCCTTGATGCAGTCCCATATGTTCCAGTGGGACTGCATCGTGGCCTGGAACTGGCTGACCATCTCAGTCCAATGAGCCTCCAGGTGCCTGTACATGGCCCTGCACTCCCACAGGTTTTCCCTCTGCTTGGAAAGCCTATGCTCGTAGTCCTCAGTGAGGTGCTTCTGCTGAGCCTCCTTCCCGGTCAGTTCCAATTTGAACTGAGCTGTTTTGCCAATTATTTTTTATGGTGGCTGCTTAGCTCCAACAACTGCTTCCTGAGCCAGGTGGGGAGGCGAGGAGGGGCTGGGGGGGTGAGTAGGGGCTGGTGAGGCACCCCTCAACGCGAGTGACATCGAGTTGGCCATACCCACCCAGTCACCTGACCACTTAGCCACACCCACCCAGCAGATCATATTAGTGGTCCATGGGATTTAAAATTACGAATTTAGTGGTCCCTGAGGTCCAAAAGGTTGGGGACCCCTGTTCTAGTCCAACCCCCTGCTCAAGCAGGAGACCCTATATCAATGATGGCTTTTCCGGACCGAGTGCCCAATGCATGCATGTGCACGCAAATATCCATGCATGCCCAAACCTCCAAAATGCAATGCGCGGGTGGGCCCCACGCATTTGCCCTGGCCCCCATGCACACGTGGGCCCCCCATATGCATTATGCCCTCCCACGCATACTCGTATGCCCACCCGCGTGTGGTCCCCGCACATGCACACGTGCCCCCATACATGCCCTGCCCCCACACATGCATGGCAGAGACCTAAAAACCAGCTGGCCGGCCTGAGGTGCGCATGCATGCGCACCAGAGCTAAACGGGGGCGATGGCTCACGTGCCATAGGTTCACCACCATGGCCTTATATCATTCCAGACAAATGGCTGTCCCTACTGCACTTTTAAATTGCTACAGTCCTGTGCTCATGGCAGTTTAAATCTAAGCCAGATGAAGAAAAAGGTGTCTAAACTAAGATGGTTTGGCAACATTTTGGAAAGGATATAGACCAAACTTTAGGCTACTGTGTTGCCTCTTTGGATACACACATACAATGTACATATTCAGGATTTTGGGTATTATCTACATGCAGGGTCAACAATCAGATTTAAAATAAAAATTCTTCAGTAAGTTTTTTATGGCCTATATTATAGTCTTATTTTGACAGCACCATTTGGTCTTGTGGTTAAGATGCTGGCCTAGAAATTAGGATGCTGCGAGTTCCAGTCCCGCCTTAGGCATGAAAGTCGGCTGGGTGACTTTGGGCCAATTACTCCTTCTCAGCCTGCAACATTAGGCTTGGATGATAAGTCGGTCGGTCAGTTTCTGTTCAACCAATGGATCAACAATTGGTTGATCTGAAAAAAAACAGACTCTGAGTTTATGGGAAAATGCTAGGAGGAAAAAAAAAATACCATAAAGCAGTTAGAGTTCTTGTTTCACAGACAAAGCATCCCTTGTTTTAATAGAAGAGACAGTACTCATTTGCAGTTACAATGGTGATGAAAACATAACTTTGCAACCAATCCTTGCATTTACAATCTTTGCAGGTCTGTAAAGAAAGGGAAGCTGAAGTGAGACTGCGGGCACACTGCCAGTTTCACTTAGCAACCACTTCACTTAACAACCAAGTTGCTGATCTCAATTGTAGTTGTTGAGCTAAAATCTGTAGCTCAGCTGAACTGTGGACTCTTGGTGCTCTTGGTGAGTTGGTTGTTTCCTTGCCAATGTTTCATTATCAGGCTAGCAACATCATCATACAAAGGAGTGGGGAATTTGCTGCCTGTTTATTTCTGTATTGCCAGTCTTTCTCCTGCCAGGCTTTGTGGAGATGTAGGTTCTTCACGTGATGGTTCCTTGATTACCTCCCAGCCATTTACCTGGTACTATTTCCTGTTATTTAAGTGTTGGCTGATGAAAGAGGAGCATCCTAGATTATTTGTTTCCCTCCTAGGCTTTTGATCGTATCTTTTCAATGGCATGCAAATGGGATTTATCTCTACCTATAAGTGGTGGCTCAGGGGCTAGGACGCTGAGCTTGGCAATTCAGCGGTTCAAATCCCTAGTGCTGCTGTGTAACCGGGTGAGCTCCCGTTACTTGTCCCAGCTTCTGCCAAACTAGCAGTTCGAAAGCACGTAAAAAATGCAAGTAGATAAAATAGGGACCACCTCTGGTGGGAAGGTAACAGTGTTCCGTGCGCCTTTGGCGTTGAGTCATGCCGGCCACATGACCACAGAGACGTCTTTAGACAGCGCTGGCTCTTCGGCTTTGAAACGGAGATGAGCACTGTCCCCTAGAGACGGCAACGACTAGCACGTATGTGCGAGGGGAACCTTTACCTTTTTTACCTATCTATTGATGGCTTACTTGTCTGAACCTTCTAGAAATCACATAGCATTTTTGGATTAAATTTGATCTAAAATATAAACAGTTTCCCAGTTGACACTTTGGTTGAATCGGTATGTCCACCTCCAATTTGAAACTCAGAACAATTTTTTTTTATTTTTCTTTCCCCTGAGATTCCTTTGCTTTTTAAATAATAGCAGAAGCAATGAACAACTGGATCCTTGCACTTGATTTATGTTTATCTCACTACTGATTTATTCAGGAAGTGAGTTTCAAGAACTTGAATTCCAATTTGGCCTTTGCTAACATTTTATGTCAAGAAGCACGTAGATGAACGTTACCTTTTCTTTAAGGTATGTCTTGCAAGCTTCTTTGAATGGGATGCATGTGAGTCATTTCCATTCATTAAAAAGAAGCTAATGAATGAGAATTGTTTCTGAGTATGCCTTTGATTATGTATTCTGCCATAACTCTATGAAACCAAACCGTCTTTAAAAAGTACAGGCTTTAACAGTAGTTTGTCACACTTGTTGTACACTTTAAAAATAACAACTTGGCAAATGGTATCTATTACGAACTAATGTGATAGTTTCTACAGGTAACAGACAGTGACCTCCGTGCCGCGTCTGTAATGAATATGACGTGGTGTCAAAGTTACAATTAAATACAGCACAACGCAGATCAGGTCTTCCAAATGTTAATCTCATTATCACCTTCCCTGAGCTGCTTGCCAGAGAAAGTAACAGCCATTACAGCTTTGCTGCTCTCCCAATCAGGATATTAAATTAATCAGTATGATCCTGACACAAATATGGCCAATGCAGTTAATCTTACTCTGCGCATAGCACAATGGAAGAAGACTGGAATATAAGGAGGAAGCTGTTATTTGCAGCTTATTTCTTGCAAATGTATTATTGAAGGGAGGGGTGTCAAACTGGACACCTGCGGGCGAGATGCGTCGCGCACAGGCCACACCCACCCCTGCTCTGCAAAGGGAAAAAACCTCGCGGGAAAAAACCTCGTTGAAATGGCAATGTAATACCACTAGTTTGACATCCTTGTGGTAAGGTGTTAACTAGTGGGAAGAGTTTGCAAAACCTGGATAATATCTTCTGAATCAGAATTGTCTTTAACTCTGTTCAGGTGCTGCTTCCTGTTCATTCGTTTGCCTCCTCCTGGCCTCTAAATCGTTTTCTGCCATCTGAGCTTAAATGCCTTTCCTTCTTCCCCCTCCTCTCTCTTGCTCTCTTCATCATGGCTGGCTAATGAGAGAGAAGATTATTTGGGTCAGATGGACAGTTGATGTATAAGCTCAGAGGCCAACCAACAGAATGCAGCAATTAGATTCTTTTCCCCTTATTTATTTATTTATTTATTTATTTATTTATTTATTTATTGAATTTTTATACCGCCCTTCTCCCAAAGGACTCAGGGCGGTGTACAGCCGGAAATAAAATACAAAATATATACAATTAAAAACAAATTAAGACATAGCAAAATTACAAAATGGCTAATGATTAAAATTAAATTTAAAATATTTAAAAATATTAATAAAACCCCAATTTAAAATCAAAATTATTATGCCAGTCCCGCTTGAATAAATAAGTATGTTTTTAGCTCATGACGGAAGGTCCGAAGATCAGGCACTTGACGTAGGCCAGGGGGGAGTTCATTCCAGAGCGTCGATGCTCCCACAGAGAAGGCCCTACCCCTGGGGGCCGCCAGCCGACACTGTTTGGCGGACGGCACCCTGAGGAGACCCTCTCTATGAGAGCGTACGGGTCGGTGGGAGGCATAGGGTAACAGCAGGCGGTCTCGTAAGTACCCGGGTCCTAAGCCATGGAGCGCTTTAAAGGTGGTAACCAAAATCTTGAAGCGCACCCGAAAGACCACAGGAAGCCAGTGCAGACTACGGAGCAGTGGTGTTACGTGGGAGCCACGAGCGGCTCCCGTTACTACTCGCGCAGCCGCATTCTGGACTAACTGCAGCCTCCGGGTGCACCTCAAGGGCAGCCCCATGTAGAGAGCATTGCAATAATCCAACCGAGACGTAACCAGAGCGTGAGTGACTGTGCATAAGGCATCCCGGTCAAGGAAGGGACGCAACTGGCGGACCAAGCGGACTTGGTAAAAAGCCCTCCTGGAGACGGCCGCCAGATGTTCATCAAAGGACAGCCGTCCATCCAGGAGGACGCCCAAGTTGCGAACCACTTCCTTTGGGGCCACTAACTCGCCCCCAACAGTCAGCTGCAGATGCAGCTGACTGTACCGGGGTGCCGGCATCCACAGCCACTCCGTCTTGGAGGGATTGAGCTTGAGTCTGTTTCTCCCCATCCAGACCCGTACAGCTTCCAGGCACCGGGACAGCACTTCGACCGCTTCGTTGGGGTGGTCCGGGGTGGAAAAGTACAGCTGAGTATCATCAGCATACAGATGATAACTCACCCCGAAACCACTGATGACCTCACCCAGCGGCTTCATATAGATGTTGAACAGGGTAGGCGAGAGGATCAAGCCCTGAGGCACCCCACACCTTATAACAGTAGATCCAAATATAAACATTCTCCTGCATCTCTTTCTGCCAATTCTTGCTCAACCTGGGGAAAGGAGATTTGCTTTCATTTTTTTTTTTATGAAAGAAAATGGATTATTGATAAAATTCCCATAAGTATTTGGTGAAATTCTGGAACATCTTTAGTGAGGAGTGGTTGAACATCTTTCACAGTATAGTAATTTCTCCAATATCCTGCAGCTTCCTCAACTTCCACTGCTTTCTAGGGAATTGGTATCCTAAGGGAATGTCTCCCCCAAGCTGAAAAATAGACGCAACCAGGGAATAAACGGACAGATGTGTAACAGAAAACAACTCTATCGATAACAACTCGTTCCACCACCTTGTAGCAATAGAGTAAGGCCAAAAATATCACCAAGAGATTTTTTTTTCCAAAAGAAAATTAGCCAGACTGAAAACAAGATTGAAAAATAGAAATTTGTCGTGGAGGGCAAGAAAAGTATGGATTCCATAGCTGAGTATCTGAGCATCTGCATATGTTTCCATGCTTATCTCTAGTGCTCTTTTGCCCTCTCTTTCCCTCCCATTCTTCTTTTCAAAGTTTCAGCTGAAAGCTGACAAAGAGAAAAAGAAAAATGGAGAGAAAAGAGAAAGACCAAGAGGGGATAAGAGAATGAGAGAGAAAAGAAAACTGAATAAGAGAGCGGGATGAACAGGGTGAAAGGGAAAATATTTTGAAACATGTCACCCAGTAGTTCCTTTTTCCTGTACTAAAATACAGAACAACAGTAGTATATTTCTTTCTTTTTAATGACAGTGACCTTAAAGCAATTGTAAAGAGGAAATGCAGGCAGAGAAAAAAAATCCAGTTCCATCTTATATAAATTTCTTAATCTATAATTCTGTATCTTTAGGAATAAGAAGACAGCTTGACGGAAACCTCTACTTTGTTTTCGCGTAATAACTGCTATTTTTCCAAATATCTGTCAACCTCGATAATAGACAGAGTAAATGAGCAAAACATACACATAGGAGTTGAGTCTAGAATATATGCAGTAGTGGCTATAAATAATGGAATTACAGTCTATATTTGCTAAAAAATGCATGTCCTTATAGCCTGCCATGCATACGCACTGCAGTCTTCACACTGTTTAACTTTGCAGTAGTTCCATCAGTTGTCATTAGAAATCTTCACTAAAAATGAATCCAAAGATTGTGACCATGTAGAGCTGATATGCATGTGTGTGTGTGTGTGTGTGTTTATATAACACACAAAGGCCATTGTGTAGCAATAATAATCAATATTCATGTGAACCCTTTAATAATTTATTATGATAAATATTTATACAACATACATGATGGGGGGGTGATATAAATGTTTTAATGCATGCATTGGGGATCACTGCATTATTTAGGAGCAATAAGACCACAACTAAGTTGAGTGTGTCATCCAAAGTGTGTCCTGCAAGAACTTTGACATTGTAGAGCTTTTTGCATATGGCCTGTGTGATCTCGAGGAAAAAGAATCTGATAAAGATGTTCATCTACTGATAGTTAGCTAGGTCACAGCTGTATCCTTGAAGTTTTACGGGGAAAACCGTTCTCTCCCCTGTGATTTGAACTTTTGCTACCATAATCTTTTGCATTCCACGAGATTTTAATGAAATTGGTTTCTAAAAATGAGAGAGAACACTGACATCTGTAGGAATGTAAACTGATGTGCTTCTTATCTCTGTTATCTCAGTTCTTGGTTTTTCTGAATTAATTCAAATAAAGATTATAACACCTGGGCCAAAGAGATAATTAGAGTACCTAAAGAACCCAGAAGAGTCTTGTAATTTACACAATCATAATGAAATATAGAGATTTAGGATTACCTAAGACTGTTTATAGTTGTTTTTCGAGAGACACTAGTGTTCCAGATGAAAAGCCCAATTGCCAAGAAATATGATCTATTCAAATCAGGGGGATTTCCAGATCAAAAAAAAAAAGAAAAGAAAAGAAAGAAAGAAAGAAAAAAGAAAAGAAAAGAAAAATTGCAGCAGAGCCAGGACTTAATAAGCTATAGATCACAAATGATAAGATACATGTTCCTTCACATCCAATAAAATATCAAAGTGGTGTTTTTTTTTACTTTGATGAACTTGCTTATTCTTACCATTTAACACTAAGAAGGTCAAACATTCAAAGATGTGGCCAACAATATGCAATTGATGACTTGCCTCTTTTTAATTGCAACATCATTTTGATTTTTTTTTTAAAAGTCCCACCCACCCCGTGAACACCTATGAATGATAGATTATTGATCATAGCTCTGCTACTATTTGAAAGCCAGTTTGGTTGTAGTGGTTAGGGCACCAGGTTGCAAACTGGGAGACGAAGTACTAGACCTGCCTTAGGCACAAGTCCCGCTGGGGGACCTTGTGCTTAAGACTCAGTCTCTCTGGAGAGAAAACAGTGGCAAAATACTTCTTAAACTGATGTCAAGAAAACATATTACACAAAATACTTGCAGGCTGATTTGAAGGCAAACACACACCCACATTTCAACAACCTCTATAACCTAGTATTAATATTCTTAGAATCAAGTGGCTTGATAAAACTGAGCACTTTTTATTTTAAAAACACAGTGGAATTTTTTTCCCCCGTAGTCTTCTTCTACATTTATTAAAGGTGTCTCCTCGCTTCTCTGCTTCCTTTCTCTGCATCACAAAGCCTTCTTGCGTCAAACCTCTGCAGCATGCCTCCTGCATTTCTGCTTTCTTTTATATTTCTGTAATTGCATGACAGTCGAGGGAACCTGCCACCTATAAAACAAAGCTGTATTTAAACAATCACATGGCCAAATAACTGCTGATGCCAATGTTTTGTAAGAGCCCTAGAAACATAATTCTGATATCTTTGCCTTCAAATCCCCCAGGCTTGAGTTCATTTTTTAAATTATAACTGAGGATATGGCATTTCTCTGAGGTGACAGGCAAGCAGCAGGATAAGATGAATATGTATAGCGTATCTGGAAAAAAAAAATTAGCGGGGCCAGCCACTCCAGTGACCCTCTTACTTAGGCTGTCATTGACGAGTGTGACAGAAGGGTTCTGTAAAACCTGAGTCTTTATGACAGGGTTTGCTCTCAATCAGCTTATGTGCTACATGCACGTCCATGATTTAAAAGCACTGCAACACAACGGGATAATTAATCGGTAATTCGCCAGTGCCGACATAAAGCAATATTTGAGCTGATCATCAATTCAGATCCTTGCAGCCCCTGTTTAAACCATACAGATCATTTGTAGTTGAGAAAAAAATCCCTACCCTATGCTAGACGTCACATGCTATGGCTCCCCTGGATACCTTTCTATGTGAGAAAGAGGGCCAGGAAGGGCACAAATGTCTTCTTGTTTTTAAATGCCTCTTGCAAAGAGTTGTCTTTTCAATACACATACAGACACACCATTTTTAAAAAAGCCAATCCCTTCACCAAGCTCCTTGCTCTCCGTTCCTCAGTTATTCCAGATTTAATTGTTGCACTGAAAATGGTCTCAGGGCTGAGCATTTTGAGCACTACTTTCCATAGTATATTGGCCTGGATATGTAACATCAATAGACATGACATTCTGTTATTCAAAGCACTTCCTAATTTTTGCTTTACTTTGCTCTGTGCTTCTAATTTCTAACTTCCTGCAAATGCATTGCAGATATATTATCCTCCTCACTGGAATTAAAGTGCAGCTGCAGCTGTTGAGTTAAGTCATCCATAAACATCTCTTTCCCCACACCCTCCAGCTTATGATCATTTGTTAGAGGTAACAGAAGCAGGCTGAAATCTTTTTTTTTTTTTTGGGTCCTGTGTACTCCCAACTCTAAGCCTAATTTTACATGGTAGCTCTCGACAGCATCTAGGCCTGTGATGGTGAACCTATGGCATGTGTGCCACAGGTGGCACATGAAGCGATATCGGTGGGCATGCGAGCTTGGCTCCAGCAGCTGTTTTTCGGGCCTTTTGGGCCCACCGGAAGTAGGGAAACAGGCTGTTTCTTGCCTCTGGAGGACCTAGAGGATGGGTGGGGAAGCCCGTTTTTCGCTTTCCCTAGGCTCCAGAGCCTTTCTAGGAGCCCGGGGAGGGTGAAAATGCCTCCTCCCCTCTGAGGCCCTTCGGTAGCCAGAAACGGCCTGTTTGCTGTTTGCTGGAAGAGCAAAAAATGGGCGCACAGTGCTATTGCATGCCAGAAGCGGGGGGAGTGCTGGGGGGATTGCGTACGCATGCGCGGGGGCTGGGGTGCATAGAATTATGGGTGTGGGCATGTGCGCGTGTGACACCCCCATCCCAGGTGCCCCCCACTTTTGGCACATGATGTCAAAAAGGTTAGCCATCACTGATCTAGGCAATCTGTTTCCAGTCATGCTCGTGTCTGTTTCCAAGTGGAGTGCTGTCCTAATAGCGGGATGAGTTCAAACTCCACCACTGACCATGTGACATTGTTAACTGGTCCTTCAAATGATGGTAATTTCTGATTTGGCATTCTACCTCCTAAGGAGAAAGCACTGTTTCAAGTTGTGCTTATGATGTATGTGCTTCTGATGCCTTGCCTTTCAAGCAGTGATCTGCTTTTATGATGGGGGGAAGCCTGGCAATACTGTGTACCTGGGGGTGGTTGGGGGGCCTTGGAAATTCATGAGAGTCCAGCATCATGGTGAGACACATTCAGATGGGAAGAAATGTACGTTGGGTCGCCATGATGTAAAAAAGATGTTGAGACTCTAGAAAAAGTGCAGAGAAGAGCAACAAAGATGATTAGGTGACTGGAGGCTAAAACATATGAAGAATGGTTGCAGGAACTGGGTATGTCTAGTTTAATAAAAAGAAGGACTAGGGGAGACATGATAGCAGTGTTCCAATATCTCAGGGGTTGCCACAAAGAAGAGGGAGTCAGGCTGTTCTCCAAAGCACCTGAGGGTAGAACAAGAAGCAATGGGTGGAAACTAATCAAGGAGAGAAGCAACTTAGAACTAAGGAGAAATTTCCTGACAGTTAGAACAATCAATAAGTGGAACGACTTGCCTGCAGAAGTTGTGAATGCTCCAACACTGGAAATTTTTAAGAAAATGTTGGATAGCCATTTGTCTGAAATGGTGTAGGGTTTCCTGCCTGGGCAGGGGGTTGGACTAGAAGACCTCCAAGGTCCCTTCCAACTCTTGTTGTTATTATTAAATTCAGAGAGCAAGACAAGGCACCATCAAGAACCTTGACTGGAAGAGGTTTCTGTTCTTCCTCTATTTGCCAGGAAGGGCAAATGTTGACTGGCTGCCAGATTTGTGCAAACCTTCACAGATTTGTCAGACATATACAGGTAGTCCTTGACTTATGACCACAATTGGGTCCAAATTTCCAATGCTAAGCAAGGTGATTGAGTGAGTTAAGCCTGATTTCAACGGTTGTTAAACAAACTACCGCACTTAGGTGAATCACACAATTGTAAGGCAAATCTGGCTTCCCCCATTGCTTTTGCTTGGAAGCTGCTGGGAAGGTCGCAAGTGGTAATCATGTGACCCCATTACATGATTGTTGTAATTACATGCGGTTGCCAAGTGCCAAAATTTTGATCACATGACGGGGGCCGGATGCCACAATACTCAGAACTGAGAGGATGGGTTGCAAGTCACTTTTTTCAGTGCTGTTTCGAATGGTTGTAAGTCAAAGACCTACTGTCAATTTTTCCTTACTGATCACATCCTAGAGTCTGCTAATGGTCAAAACATCCTGAATCAGCCCCTTCTGTGTTTAAGGGGAATCGGAAGAGCTGGAAGAAAAGAAAAGATGGCCACTTGAAAGTGTCTGTCATGTAGTAAATTTGCTTCTAGAGTTCAAAGAACAGGCGTGCAGAAAGGATAGCAGAGGAAGATTTTCTAGCATTGGGTCATCTACTTAAGCACAACCTCTTCATGTGTAGAACCTCATTCTCAGCTTCAGTTTTATTCCTGAACTTGGTGGCTAACATTCCAAGGTTGTTGTCATTAACATTCCAAGGTTGTTGCCTGGTTCTCCGGGGAGCTGAGAGAGATGAAACGCCGGAGAAGACGCCTAGAGAGTGTTTGGAGGTCCAGCCGTTCCGAGGCTGATCGGACACTAGTGAGGTCCTTTACTAGGACTCATTTAGTGGCAATGAGGGAGGCGAAACGCCCTACGCTTTCCACCCTCATTGCATCGGCAGATAACCGCCCGGCCGCCCTGTTTGGTGACCGTTCCTCCTTCAACAGGAGGGACGGATGACCCCTGCAGGGACGAGCTGAGGAGTTTAACGGTTATCTATCGATAAAATCGCTCAGCTTCGTGATGGTTTGGATCATGATTGCGATGATTCAGCCGAGGCGGCAGAGACTCGTCTTGTTGAGGTTATTTGGGATGAGTTTGAGTCTGTGGCACTCGAGGACGTGGACAGGTTGCTGGGGAGGTTGAATGCAACTACGTGTTTACTGGACCCGTGCCCTTCCTGGTTAGTACTGGCTGCTCAGGAAGTGACACGAGGCTGGCTCCAGGGGATTATAAATGCTTTTGGTTGAAGGTTTTCCCACCGCCTTGAAGGAGGCGGTGGTGAGACCTCTCCTGAAGAAGCCTTCCTGGACCCAGCTATTTTGGGTAATTATCGCCCAGTTCCAACCTTCGCTTTTAGCGAAGGTTGTAGAGGTGGTTGCATGGCAGCTTCCCGGCACCTGGAGGAAGCTGTCTATCTAGACCTGCTCCAGTCCGGCTTCCGACCCGGTTACAGCACGGAGACGGCTTTGGTCGCTGGTAGATGACCTCTGAGGGCCAGGGACAGGGTTGTTCCTCTGCCTTGGTCCTATTAGACCTCTCAGCGGCTTTTGATACCATCGACTATGGTATCTTGCTGCGCCGGGTTGAGGGGTTGGGAGTGGGAGGCACCGCTTATCGGTGGTTCTCCTCCTATCTCTCCGACCGGTCGCAGACGGTGTTGACAGGGGGCAGAGGTCGCCTCGAGGTGCCTCACTTGTGCGGTACCGCAGGGGTCGATTCTCTCGCCTACCCTGTTCAACATCTATATGAAGCCGCTGGGTGAGGTCATCAGTGGTTTCGGGGTGAGTTATCATCTGTACGCTGATGATACTCAGCTGTACTTTTCCACCCCGGACCACCCCAACGAAGCGGTCGAAGTGCTGTCCCGTGCCTGGAAGCCGACGGGTCTGGATGGGGAGAAACAGACTCAAGCTCAATCCTCCAAGCCGGAGTGGCTGTGGATGCCGGCATTCAGGTACAGTCACCTCCTCCCGCAGCTGACTGTTGGGGGCGAGTTAGTGGCCCCAAAGGAGGTGGTTCGCAACTTGGGCGTCCTCCTGGATGGTCGGCTGTCCTTTGATGAACATCTGGCGGCCGTCACCAGGAGGGCCTTTTACCAAGTTTGCTTGGTTCGCCAGTTGCGTCCCTTCCTTGACCGGGATGGCTTATGCACGGTCACCACGCCTGGTTACGCCTCGGCTGGATTATTGCAATGCTCTCTACATGGGGCTGCCCTTGAGGTGCACCGGAGGCTACAGTTAGTCCAGAATGCAGCTGCGCTGAGTGGTAACGGGAGCCGCTCAGGGCTCCCATGTAACACCACTGCTCCGTAGTCTGCACTGGCTTCCTGTGGTCTTCGGTGCGCTTCAAGATTCTGGTTACCACCTTTAAAGCGCTCCATGGCTTAGGACCCGGTACTTACGAGACCGCCTGCTGCTACCTTATGCCTCCCACCGACCAGACGCTCACAGAGAGGGCCTTCTCAGGGTGCCGTCCGCCAAACAATGTCGGCTGGCGGCCCCCAGGAGTAGGGGCTTCTCTGTGGGAGCACCAACACTCTGGAACGAACTCCCCCCTGGCTTACGTCAAGTGCCTGATCTTCGGACCTTTCGTCGTGAGCTTAAAACATATTTATTCATTCAAGCAGGACTGGCATAAATAGCTGTTTTAAATTGGGGTTTTAATAATATTTTAAATTTTTAAATGTTTTAATAATCGGCCGCATAGTAATAGTTCTTTTTAAATTCTTTTAATTGTATATATTCCGTGTTTTATTTTGGCTGTACACCGCCCTGAGTCCTTCGGGAGAAGGGCGGTATAGAAATTTAATAAAATAAAATAAATAAAATAATAAAATAAAAGGTATTGACTCTTTTGTTTCTACTGCTATGTAATCAATATGGTATTATCTAACTGGGTAATAAGTTGGTTCAACCTTCTTCAACCTGATGCCTATCATGCAGTGGTGAAATTCTAATTCTTTTACTACCGGTTCTGTGGGCGTGGCTTGGTGGGCGTGGCAAGGGAAGGATACTGCAAAATCCCCATTCCCTCCCACTCCTGGGGAAGGATATTGCAAAATCTCCATTCCCACCCCACTCTGGGGCCAGCCAGAGGTGGTATTTGCCGGTTCTCCGAAATACTCAAAGTTTCCACTACCGGTTGTCTGAAATGCTCAAAGTTTCCACTACCGGTTTGTCAGAACCTGCTGGATTTCACCCCTGCTATCATGCCTGTTGGATGTCTACTTGCATTTTTAACCGGATGATAATAATGGGAGTAGAAGTCTAACATAGATGGTAGGCAACCCTTGCTGGTGCCAACATTTCAAAATCGTTGCTACCACTATTAAAATAGAAACATTTTTTCCTCTCTTCCCTTTTCTGATATCTAAGACAAGTTCCTTCATCCTGATTCAGGAAGAAGTGTGGTAGGATTTGGGGCAGCTCAAAATGTCTTGGATGTCTGAATTCCAGTCTGAATATTATGACTCTCAGAAACAGTTTGAAAGCAATTTGTGACTGTCTTCAGCTGCTAACTTGAAATGCTGAGAACAAGGAACAAATTTTTGTCCAACATTAAAGCTACTAATGGTGCTTCAACAACAACAAAACTTTATAGTCAAACAAACGGGAGAGGGAAGGAGGAGAAATGAACCTAGACAGTCTGGGATTTCTATAGTGAGGCTCCTTGGTGCTGGAGAGAAGGAAGAAACCTTCAAAACTCAAGTTCACCCCAGCTAATGGCTGAATTGGGACTGTAAAGCTGTCAGGCTAAAAAAAATTTACAAGACACAAAGCTCAGGAGTAAGAAGTATGAGCCAGGTGTTCCTACCAATGGATGGAACAGAACCACGGTATCTTAAAAAAAAACAACCCGCAACCAATCTTTGCAGCAGTTATAAGAAGATGTGAATCAGGTCTCAAACATCCCTGGCCTTGGAAGGACGTAAAAATTTGGAGTTACCAAAATGGCAAGAATCCTCAGGTAAAAGCAGTGATGAAATCCAAATTTTTTTACTATCGGTTCTGTGAGTGTGGCTTGGTGGGCATGGCAGGAAAAGAATACTGCAAAATCTCCACCCCACTCCAGGGGAAGGATACTGCAAAAGCTCCATTCCTACCCCACTCTGGGCCCAATCAGAGAAGGTATTTGCTGGTTCTCTGAACTACTCAAAATTTCCGCTACCGGTTCTCCAGAATCTGTCAGAATCTTCTGGATTTCACCCCTGGGTAAAAGTGACCTTCAAGAGTGGCAAATCAGTCTATTTTACAGAGTAACACTGAAACCTCAAAGCTCTTTACTGCCGTTTTCTTTATGACCTGCAGAAAATGGCACTGGAGGTACCACTGTTCTGGTTAGGTCTTTTTTCCATTGGCAAAAAGAGATTCCCCCACACATTTGCAAATGGTATCTACACATTGTTATGGCAGAGTGTCAGCTCCTAGAATCATTAGGTGCCCTCCCATATCAGTCCAAGCAGATGCTAATCCTGTTCCCTGACTCCTTTTAAAAGCAGATCTGGAAATCAGCATTTTAATGTGACCGCCCACCTTGCATCTGATGCAGCATTATCAAGGACTTTGCAAGGAATCAGAATGGTGTCTCCCATCCAGTGGCTCTGTTGTTGCCAATTGCTATTGCCACATCTCCTAGATTGGATGCCCTAAGGAAAAAAGGAGGCCCAGGCTGGGACACTTTATCAAACCAGGAGCATGTTCTGCCCCGAGGCATAAAGCTATCCCCCCACATCTCCAGATTTTTACATACTATTAAATACGTATTAAAACATACTTGTTGTAACTAGAGAGCAAATATAACTGCCTCAAACTGTATGTTGTGGGACCAGTTCTGCATATTATATCAGTGTGTCTTCATTGGCAATGAAGTTTTTAAGATTTACCTTCCAGTGTCTTTGAGTTTACATCACAACTCTTATGAATGCTTGCTGTTATTTATGGACGAGTGAGTCAGGGATTTTCCTTATGCTCAGAATAAGTTCTTAGTGCTTTGAAACATGTATGTTTCTGATTAGAAGAGAGGAGGAAACGACAGATGGTTTTACTGAGTGGACAGTTCTCTGAATTTAAAAAGAAACGTTTTGAAAGCCTACATTATCTTGAAATATGTGGCTTGGCAATTGGGCATAAAAATATTTAGACACATAGCTACGCAAATATCGCTGTATATTCTCCCTGGAAATGATTATTTTTTAATAAATATTACTTAAAATGTTCCATTATTTGTAATTTGGACAGAGAGAGAGAAGCACATGGTGCACTCCAAAACTTAAAAATAACTCCAATGCAAAAGAGTAAAGAAAATTTGTGTGTAGCTCTGCAGACGTAGATTAATATTACAATGTCTCAGCAATGTCCCAGTCTCAAAGAAGGTTGCCATTTGGAGAGGGATGCAATAAGGCAAATAAATCATTTCTTCTCTATCTCCATTCAAATTCATGTGCTTGGGAGAGTTTCCTTGTAATGTTAGGGTTAGGGAGAAGGGTGAGGTACTCAGAGAAGGAGAAGAAAACTCTCTTCTTTGAGTTAGTTTCTCATAAAGACGAGCTGTGGGATCCCTATTGGCCACTTTCTGGCCTGTTGATACAAAATTGGTTGGCTGGGGAAATACAAGTTTCCCCTTTTATCATTTTGGTCCATTTGCTTTGCAAAACTGAGATCTGGGTAAGAAGGCTCAGAGGAGTAGCCCAACTATACCTCCTGTTCCTTTGTGCCCCACCAATGGAGAGCAAGAAGATTGTGGCCAATATGAATCCTTTCTCTCTCCATACTTTCTAAAACCAAGCACTGATTTTAAGTACTTGTAGATATAGTACTGGCAATGTGGGTGCACTGAATGCAAACCTCCTTGCCTGAATTAGCCTGACTAGGTGGCTCAGTGGCTAAAACACTGAGCTTGTTGATCAGAAAGGTCAGGAGTTTGGCGGTTCAAATCCCTAGTACAGGTCTCCTGCATGAACTGGGGGTTGGACTAGATGAACTCCAAGGTCCCTCTGTTACTGTTACTGAATTGACAAAGGAAGTTCTGAGCCTGTTGGTCTAGACCCCAGAATGATGGTTGCAAGATTTCAATATTCCCGCCACAACTACAATGTTTGGAAAAGTTCTTGATTTTAGGAAGTATATATAGAGAAAGGATTCCTATTGACCACAATCTTCTTGCTCCCCACTGGTGCGGCAGCCATGAAAACGTGTGTCAGTGACACTTTTCCAAAACATGTGGCGAGGCACACTCTAGATTTGTGCTTCCCCCCCCCCACTGGACAGCAGGACAGAGGTACAAAACTGCTGATTCAAGGTGTTGATAGTAACTTATAAAGAGCTTCACATGTTGAAGCCAAGTATCTGAAGGAAAGTCTTTTCCCAAATGTTCATACATAGATATCCAGGTGTCCCTTTAAAGGGTCTGCTGTAGTTTTCCCTCCCAGGATGAGAAGTGGGCAGAGGCTACCAGGAAGCAGACCTTCTCAGTTGTTGCCCTCAGTCTCTAGAATGCTGTTTATATATTGTTTATTGCTTCTAGGCAAACACAATTTTATTATCCTGGTCTCTGTCTCCCATTTTATTTTGCTATGGGAATGTTACTTCAACTTAGTTCTAGTTTTGAACTTTGAAAAGTTAGTGATGTCCCACTTGAAAACCATCATGGATCTGCTGTTAGACCCCCTGCAATTTGCATACCGAGCAAATAGATCAACAGATGATGCTGTTAATATGGCTCTGCACTACATCCTACAACATCTTGAATCTCCAAAGACCTACGCAAGGGTCCTCTCTGTAGACTTTAGTTCAGCATTCAACACCATCATTCCAGACACTCTTCTAACTAAGCTAAAACAGCTACAGGTACCTGAACACACTTGTAAGTGGCTCATAAGCTTCCTAACAAACAGGAAACAGCAGGTGAAGCTAGGCAGAATTACATCAGATACCTGTACAATTAGCACAGCCCCCACCCCAAAGCTGTGTGCTCTCCCCACTTCTCTCTCTATACCAATGACTGCATCTTTAACGATTCATATTTTAAATTACTGAAGTTTGCAGATGACAGTGATCAGTCTCATTCGAGACAATGATGAATCCACATACAGATGGGAGGTTGAATAATTAGCTTTGTGTTGTGACCGGAACAATCTGGAACTGAACACACTCAAAACCGTAGAAATGGTGGTTAGACTTTAGGAGAAACCCTTCCATACTTCCGCCTCTTACAATACTAGACAACACAGTATCAACAGTAGAGACCTTCAAATTTCTAGGTTCTACCATATCGCAAGATCTAAAATGGACAGCTAACAAAAAACATCATCAAAAAATCACAACAAAGAATGTTCTTTCTGCGCCAACTCAGAAAGCTCAAACTGCCCAAGGAGCTGCTGATACAATTCTACAGAGAAATTATTGAGTCTGTCATCTGCACCTCTATAACTGTCTGGTTTGGTTCTGCAACCCAACAAGACAGACATAGGATAATTATTATTTTTTTATTATTATTATTTATTCGATTTTTATACCGCCCTTCTCCCGAAGGACTCAGGGCGGTGTACAGCCAAAGTAAAACAGACAATACAATATACAATTAAAATACAAATTAAAAAACTTATTTTATAATTGGCCTAAAAAACTTTAAAATATATAAAACTAAAACCCCTTAAAATTAATAATAGAAAATTTAAAATCAATAAAATTTAAGCCAGCGAATGAAAAGATGTGTCTTCAGTTCGCGGCGGAAGGTCCGAAGGTCAGGTATTTGGTGTAAACCCGGGGGAAGTTCATTCCAGAGTGTGGGAGCCCCCACAGAGAAGGACCTTCCCCTGGGGGCAGCCAGCCGACATTGCTTGGCGGACGGCACCCTGAGAAGTCCCTCTCTGTGAGAGCGTATGGGTCGGTGGGAGGCATGCGGTAACAGCAGGCGGTCCCGTAAGTACCCAGGCCCTAAGCCATGGAGCGCTTTAAAGGTAGTGACCAAAACCTTAAAGTGCACCCGAAAGGCCACAGGTAGCCAGTGCAGTCTGCAGGAGGCGGTGTTACGTGGGAACTCTGGCTCCCTCTATCACCCGCGCAGCTGCATTCTGGACTAACTGAAGCCTCCGAGTGCACCTCAAGGGGAGCCCCATGTAGAGAGCATTACAATAATCCAAGCGAGAGGTAACGAGCGCATGAGTGACCGTGCACAAGGCATCCCGATCAAGAAAGGGGCGCAACTGCCGAACCAGGCGAACCTGGTGGAAGGCCTTCCTGGAGACGGCCGTCAAATGATCTTCAAATGACAGCCGTTCATCCAGGAGGACACCTAAGTTGCGCACCCTATCCTTTGGGGCCAATAACTCGCCTCCAACAGTCAGCTGCGGCTACAGCTGACTGAATCGGGGTGCCGGCATCCACAGCCACTCCGTCTTGGAGGGATTAAGCTTGAGCCTGTTTCTCCCCATCCAGACCCGTACGGCTTCCAAACACCGGGACAGCACTTCAACAGCTTCATTGGGGTGGCCCGGGGTGGAGAAGTACAGCTGAGTGTCATCAGCGTACAGCTGGTATCTCACCCCAAAGCCACTGATGATCTCACCCAACGGCTTCATATAGATGTTGAACAGAAGGGGTGAGAGGATCGACCCCTGCGGCACCCCACAAGTGAGGCACCTCGCGGTCGACCTCTGCCCCCCTGTCAACACCATCTGCGACCGGTCAGAGAGATAGGAGGAGAACCACCGATACACGGTGCCTCCCACTCCCAATCCCCCCAACCGGCGCAGCAAGATACCATGGTCGATGGTATCAAAAGCCGCTGAGAGGTCTAATAGGACCAGGGCAGAGGAGTAACCCCTGTCCCTGGCCCTCCAGAGATCATCCACCAATGCGACCAAAGCTGTCTCCGTGCTGTATCCGGGTCGGAAGCCGGACTGGAACGGGTCTAGATAGATGGCTTCATCCAGGTATTGGGGTAGCTGTCGCGCCACAGCACTCTCTACAACCTTAGCAATGAAGCGAAGGTTGGAGACCGGACGATAATTACCCAAAATAGCTGGGTCCAGGGAGGGCTTCTTGAGGAGGAGTCTCACCACCGCCTCTTTCAAGGCGGCAGGGAAAACCCCTTCCAACAAAGAAGCGTTGATGATCCCCTGGAGCCAGCCTCGTGTCACCTCCTGAGTGGCCAGTACCAGCCAGGAAGGACACGGGTCCAGTAAACATGTAGTGGCGTGAAGCCTCCCCAGCAACCTGTCCACATCCTCGGGAGCCACAGGGTCAAACTCATCCCAAACAGACTCAACAAGACGTGCCTCCTCTCCCTCGCTTGGATCATCCCAATTTCGGTCCAGACCATTCCGGAGCTGAGCAATTTTATCGTATAGATAACCACTAAACTCCTCGGCACGTCCCTGCAAAGGGTCATCCCGCACCTCCTGATGAAGGAGGGAGCGGGTCACCCGAAACAGGGCGGCCGGGCGGTTATCTGCCGACGCAATGAGGGTGGAGGAGTAGGAGCGCCTCGCCTCCCTCATTGCCACTAGGTAGGTCCTAGAATAGGACCTAACTAGTGTCCGATCAGCTTCGGAACGACTGGACCTCCAGGTGCTCTCTAGGCGTCTTCTCCGGCATTTCATCTCCCTCAGCCCCTCGGAGAACCAACCAATTAGAACTGCAGAAAAAACAATTGCTACCAACCTGCCTTCCATTGAGGACCTGTATACTGCACGAGTCAAAAAGAGGGCTGTGAAAATATTTACAGGCCTGTCGCATCTGGACGTAAACTGTTTCAACTCCTACCCTCAAAATGACGCTATAGAGCACTGCACACCAGAATAACTAGACACAAGAACATTTTTTCCCCGAATGCCATCTGCTAAACAAATAATTCCATCAAGACTGTCAAACTATTTACTAAGTCTGCACTACTATTAATCTTCTCATTGTTCCCATCACCCATCTCCTTCCACTTATGACTGTAACTTTGTTGCTTGTATCCTTACAATTTATATTGACTGTTTCCTAATATGATTTTATTGCTTATCTGTACCCTATGACTATCATTAAGTGTTGTACCTTATGATTCTTGATGAACGTATCTTTTCTTTTATGTACACTGAGGGTATATGCACCAAGACAAATTCCTCGTGTTTCCAATCACACCTGGCCAATGAAGAATTCTATTTTAGTGTACTCTACTCTAGCCTAGTCTACTCTAGTCCAGTCTAGTCTAGTTTCATGAAGATATAATCAAAAATCGCATGCATGCTACCTGGGAGTAAGCCACGTTCAAAATAAGGAATTATTAACAGCTGAATCAGAGATGACTGCAATTAATATGCACACCATTGTTGTGGTTGTTACATAAATAGCAGCCACAGAGATGTTTGAACATGGGAAGGAAACTTAACTCTTTCTCTACTTGTAGATCTGTCAAACAACATTTCAGCTTCTCTGAAATGCACCTATTTTTTAAAAAGGCAATCATTTCACTAGAGAAAAATATTTGAAGTCTCCTTCATCATAGTCTTGAGTTTGCTTTTTCCATAGGTGCTATTTATATTCTTTAAAAGTATCTGTTAATGATATTTACACAATTATTCTTTATCTAGTTAGGTCTCTGATAGATGAACTTATGCTTAAGGAATCCTCAGTATCACTTCAAAATGCAGCATCTCAGTGAAGTAAGAAATAGAAAATACACAGCAGCTATTCCTTGGCCCAGTAATGCATAAGGTCCCATAAAGTCATATTTACAATGTAATACCTACCTCTTCTGTCATTTATTTGTAAAACCTTTGAAGTGACTTATTATTTATAATAGTTGACAACTGCCATCAAACATGTCATGGAATATGACCTTCCCTTCCCCTTTATAAGAAAGCAGGCCTGGTGCATTAAGAATATTAAACATCATTGCATAAAACTGAGGTAATGTCGAGATTAAAAATGTGTATAGTTAATCTTCAAACATTTATCTGTTTTCTCTAAATGAGCAAGGCTTAATACGAATTAGAATGTCAGTTATAATAAAAACAGCTTCTAGTGCCAGAAGAGCTAACACACACACACACACACACACACACACACATATATATATATATCTTGGCATATTCAGGTCTTTTCCCGTGTAAGGTTGAGATATTCGGGAAAAGACCCGAATATGCCAAGACCTACATACCTATACCCGTGAAAACCTATATATGTGTGTGTGTGTGTGTGTGTGTGTGTGTGTGTGTGTGTGTGTAATCCTCATTTTGCATCAGAATTGGGACCAACAATTGGGACCACAAAATGGCCGCTAAGGGAAATGGCAACTGTGCGAATGATCTTACTTCACTCTTTCTTTTTATAACCTGCAAAGGCTGAAATTGTGAGGATTGCTCACAAAGTTATTTTTCCATCATTGCTGCAACTGTGAATGGCTACTAAATGAGGTAGTTGCTAAAACGAGGACCACCATAACTCATTATTTGCGAAAGCATATCAAGTGCATCACAGAGTAATCATTGACCAGTACCCAATATATCTAAGCAGGAACAGCTGCTTCCTATTTTGCTGTCATAGGATTCACTCCTCATATTTTCCTCTCTTCATGTGGAGCTGAGATTCATTTCAGGAAGACACCAGATACTTCCTCGCTGATCAAATTTTCTAGGATAACTCACCGTCAATTGATTATCCCCAACAGACATGATCAGAGTAGACGATATCCCCATATTTTTCAACACATGTTCCTAAAATCATTGTCATAAATCCTTTTCCAAGTAAACAATGAGATTCAATGGTGGATCACTAGAAAACTCAGCATTTCAATGGTATCTTCCATTTGCAGAACACCCTTAAGGCTTGCCACAGTCTGCTTTCTTGGTTCCATATCTGTATTTTGAGCAATTGATTCATTCGGTCTTGTGGGCATACTACCGACAATTGAAACCTCTTGTTTATATTTATTTTACTGCACAATTGTATTTTTAAAACTATTTTTAATCTCCACAGTTACTTGCTCAATAACTCTTGAGTATCTGCTGCCTTGATCTGTTATTGAATATTCTGTATGTGCTGTTCTACTGCATCTTTATTCTGTTTTAACTGTGGTGTGTTGATTTCACTTTACTTCATATTTGTTAATGCTTCTGTCATTCCGTTCCTCACCCTATAGGCTAGCTCATAAGCTATATAAATAAAGGAAAAAACCCAAGGGAAAGTGGGATGTTGATACTGATGTTTTTTTAAAAATGCAAACCTTCCTTCTTTCTCCTCCTCTTTCTTGCTTTCCATACAATTCTCAACTGAATCCTTTTCTTATCTTCAGGTTCTCAGAGATCAAAGAACTTCAATCACTGTGTTTTTTGGGTATGTGTATTAATAATAATAAAAATAATACCACAAATTTGGCTGCACGTTGTATTCAATGTGCACAGGCAATGTAGGTTTAACTTTGAACCTGGCAGTTTATATTTGTACACAATATAATGTCATAAAACACTCACCAGCCTCTTCAGTTGAGTCAGAACAATATCTGGCATAATGAAGTACAGTACCAGTGGGTACCAAATTACATCTTAGAGATTTCGTTAGTCATCCTTTATGAAGCAAATGTAAAACTGTAGCGCCGTTACTGACAGACTCTATAATTCAGCTGTCTGCTGCTTTATCATTGCTCTCAGTAGGTCTCTGAAGAATAATTCTGTATGCGTGTTTCTGACTGATAATCAAACTCACAACAGTCCCTAATTGGGTTTTTCAGGGTGCGGAGAAGTGCCTGTATTAGCTTGGCAGATGTCCCAACCAATGTTAAATGAAAAGCACAAACATAACAGATTTCTTTTATATATATATATTTTTTCTGTTGGAAAACTGTGCTTTTTTACCGAGTTATAAGAATATATTTAAAAAGAACAAAGGCTCAAGTAGCGCATATGTGCACTGTTGCATAAAATATCTATGCAGGCCAGGAACAAACAAACGAGAATTAAATAGAAACATGAAAAGGTTACTAACAGGCTAGATTATTTTCTTGTTTACACCAATATGAATTAGAAATAAGTGTCTTGGAGTCAGATTGCTCTTAACTGAAAAACCACACGAAAAATGTGTTTGGTATAGCAGGGAGAGTGGCTTCAAGCTCCTTCTCTCCTTTGGTTCCTGCCTCAACCATCTAAGTAAGCTGGTTAAAGAAAGTCTTTTAAATTAATTAAACATTCCATTAAAATAAGTATTCCTCTAGACCCTTTTCATTTTGGTTATCAAACTCTACAGAATCAATGGAGCGGAGTGTCGACTCTTTCCTCTGTTGAAAGAATCAATCATTTTCACCAGCTGCCTGGCACTTTTGGGTTTCTCTTTGCATGAAGTAAAATCCCCCTTGTGAAGGACAGTATTTAATGTAAGTTCAGAAAAGCTAGCCTCGCAATGGCGGTCACAGCCAGATTAAAGAATCTGGGGAGCCAGGTTTGAAGACCCCACCCCTTCCTAATTTAACACTTCCAATGGATGCTGAGATGGGAGAGGAAAAGGGAAAGACACCCTGCTTTAAAGGCCGCAGTCCTTCTCATTGGCAAAATGGTGTATGAGAAAAGAACAGCACCGCTTTCATCATCAGAGCCAGTTTGGTCTAGTGGTTAAGGCACCAGGCTAGAAAACAAGAGACTGTGAGTTCTAGTCCCACCTTAGCCACGAAAGCCAGCTGGGCGACTTTGGGCCAGTCACTCTCTCTCAGTCCAACTCACTCACCAGATTGTTGTTGAGGTGAAAATAGAAGGAGGAAGGTGTGATGGATACATTCGCCATCTTAAGTTATTTGTAAAAATAATAAAGGCGGGATATAAATAAACAAACTTGCTTTGGTGAAATATCTCATTAGCTGCGAATTAATATGAAACTAGGTTTACCTATAGATGGACTGGTCTGCTTAGAAACCCTGTTGGCCCCGTCTATTAATTGGAGCTGTGTTAAATGAAGGGTGAACCTGCCTGCCCACAAAAAAAACCCACCAGCGCCAGGTGAACACAAAGCTGTTTTTGGGATGGCACACCTGAAGCAAGGAGACCTCTTCATTTTTGTGCTCTCAGATCACTCACCCCTGGCCATCAGCAATCCATCTCTGTGCTTCAGGACCTTAATGCTTCTGTGGCTCAATGCAATTGCATGTCCTGCAAGCTCCTACAACTAGCCTTGGCAGCCTTATTTTTTATGATCATCCATAAAGTGACTTATGAACATTTTTCATCCCTACAACCATCGTGGCATCACCATAGTCATGAGATCCAAATTCAGGTGCTTGGCAATTGGTTCATATTTATGATGGGTCGCAGTGTCCCAGGGTCATGTGATAACTTGCTGTGACCTTCTGACAAGCAAAATCCATGGGGAAGCCAGATTCACTTAGCAACTGTGTCACTAACCTTACAACTTCGGCGATTCACTTAACAGCTATGGCAAGAAAGGTCATAAAATGGGGGCAAAATTCACTTAACTGTCTCACTCGACAGCAGAAATTGTGCACTCCATTGTGGTCGTAAGTCAAGGATATTGTTTTTGTTATTTAACATTTCATTATTTTGTTTAAAATTTTCCTACGGTGGGTTCTCCCCACTCATCTTAACTGTCTTTCACTAGAAAGATGAAGAGTTTTCTGTTTGTAGACAAAATGAAGTTTCCTAAGTTAGATTTCTTCAATATCTTCATCAATGATTTATATGATGGAATAGAAGGGGAATTCGTCAAATTTGCAGACAACACTAAGCTTAAAATTACCAACCACCAACTGACCAATGCCATCCCTGCTGGGAGGGATACTTCGTTGCCAGAGGAGCTGAATCATTTCTTTGCTCTCTTTGAAGTGGAGACATCAGAGACAGCTAAAATACAGCCACCAGCCCAATGTAGCCCCCACCTCATTATGGAGGAAGAGGAGGTGAGGAGCATTCTGAGGGCTGTGGACCCTGGAAAGGCTGCCAGTCCTGATGGTATCTCTGGCCAAGTGCTTAAAGACTGTGGCTGATCAGTTGGCTGGAGTCTTTACCAGGATCTTCAATCGGTCTTTATCCCAGTCCACTATTCCATCTTGTCTGAAGGCTTCCACCATTGTTCTGCTGCCAAAGAAGTTCCTTATCAATAACCTCAATGATTACAGACCAGTGGCACTCACTCCTATCATCATGAAGTGCTTTGAGCAATTGGTCTGCCGGCACATTATTTCTGGTCTTCCGCATACATTTGATAAACACCAGTTTGCATACAGAAGAAATAGAACTACAGAGGATGCTATAGCCATCACTCTTCACACTGCTCTGACTCATTTGGAACCGGGAGGGGGCGGCGGCTATGTGAGGATGCTTTTTGCTGATTTTAGCTCTGCATTTATCACAATATTTTCACATAGACTAGTGACTAAATTTATAGATCTTGGACTTTCTTATTCAATCTACCTTTGGATTATGGATTTCCTGTCTGGCTGCTCTCAGAGGGTCAGATTAGGTAATCATATCTCTTCAGACCACATAGTTGCGTGTTGAGTCCCTTACTCTATACTCTTTATGTGCATGACTGCATTCCCACTTATGCTAGTAATATTACTAAATTTGCAGATGATACAACAGTGGTGGAACTCATCTCCGGGGGGAATAAGTCTACCTATCAAGATGAGGTGGAACGGTTGCTTTCATGGTGTGAAGACAATAACTTGGACCTTAACAACAATAGGGCCAAGGAGCCTATAGTGGACTATAGAAGGAATAGATCAGACATCCAGCCCTTGCTTATCAATGGAGACCAAGTGGAGCAAGTGGCCAGTTTTAAGTTTCTGGGTGTTATTATAAAAGAGGACCTGACCTGGGGTACTCACATTGCAGCACTGGCCAGAAGGGCCCAGCAGAGATTATGCTACCTGAGACTTCTCAGGAAACAACGACTGAATGAAAAACTGCCGGTGACCTTCTACCGCTGTACCATAGAGAGTATTTTAACTTACTGCACCTGTGTATGGTTTGCCAATTGCACAGTGGCAGATAGGACAGCACTCCAGAGGGTCAACGTCATTGCCCAGAGGATCATTGGCTGCCCTCTCCCCTCTTTGGAAGAGCTTTATAGCTCCCGCTGCCTTAAGAAAGTTCAAAACATTCTTAAAGATCCATCTCATCTGGACACCCTTTTTTGGAACTATTACCATCTGGCAGATGGTACAGGACAATAAAAACAAGGACAAATAGATTGAAAAACAGCTTCTATCCCAGGGCAGTAACTACACTGAATTCTACTGTATAGTGCAATACTAATGCAATACTGGGTTTTCAGTTCAATTGTATAGAATGTAAAGGATGTATGTTTGTGTTTTATTTTTATAGTTATAATGTACACTGAAGATGGCATTTAATTTCATTGTACAAGGTGCAATGAGAATAAATTTAATTTAACAACTTAACTTAATTTAACTTAACTTAACTTAACTTAACCTTGCAGGAATAGCCAAGACTGCAAAACATAGGATCAAGATGCAGAAGAATCATGACAGATTTGAACACTGGGTCCTATAACAATCACGTAAATATGAGCCAGCAATGTGCTGCAGCTGCCAAAAAAGCCAACACAGTTCTAGGCTGCATTAACAGAGAGATATAATCAAGATCACATGAAGTATTAATACCACTTTATAATGCTTTAATAAGACCACACTGGGAATATTGCATCCAGTTTTGATTGCCACAATATAAAAAAGATAGAAAGAATGAAGAGAACAGCAAAAAAGATGATTAGGGGACTGGAGGCTAAAACTTTTGAAGAACATTTGCTGGAATTGGGCATAGCTAGTCTAACGAAAAGGACTAGGGGTGACATGATAACAGTGTTACAATATTTGAGGGGCTGCCACAAGGAACAGGAAGTCAATTTATTCTCCAAAGCAACTGAAAACAGGCAAGCAATGAATAGAAACTAAGCAAGGAGAGAACCAGCCTCTCTCCTTGAACTAAGGAGAAATTTCCTGATTAAGCTATTAATCAGTAGAACAACTTGCCTCCAGAAGTTGTGAGTGCTCCAACACTGCAGGTTTTAAAGAAGAGATTGAACAACCATTTGCTTGGAACGGTATAAGGTGTCCTGCTTGGGCAGGGGGGTTGGACTAGAAGACCTCTGAGGTCCTTCCAACTCTGTTATTCTGTTATTTATAGCCTTCAAGCCACCACCACCATTATCATATTAGTTATGACCCTTTTAACTTATTTGATCTTGAAAGAAATCAGCATTGGACTCCTATAGTATGTTTCAAAAGAGGACACGGTTATTGCAATGCAAAGAAGATGTTTGGAAAGGAAGGTGGGTAGCTGATCACTGAGATATTTTACCATGGTTGTTTTAGTTTAGTTTAGTTTAGTTTAGTGTCATTGCACAGGGTACAATGAAATTAAATGCCATCTTTAATGTACATTATAACTATAAAAATAAAAACACAAACATACATCCTTTACATTCTATATAATTGAAATTGAAAACCCAATATTGCACTATAACGTAGAATTCAATGTGGTTACTGCCCTGGAATAGAAGCTGTTTTTCAGCCTATTTGTCCTTGTTTTTATTATCCTTATACCGTCTGCCAGATGGTAATAGTTCCAAAAAAGGGTGTCCAGATGAGATGGATCTTTAAGAATGTTTTGAACTTTCTTAAGGCAGCGGGAGCTATAAAGCTCTTCCAAAGAGGGGAGAGGGCAGCCAATGATCCTCTGGGCAATGATGTTGACCCTCTGGAGTGCTGTCCTATCTGCCACTGTGCAGTTTGCAAACTATGCAAAGATGCAGTAACTTAAAATACTCTCTATGGTGCAGCGATAGAAGGTCACCAGCAGTTTTTCATTCAGTTGTTGTTTTCTGAGACGTCTCAGGTAGCAAAATCTCTGCTGGGCCCTTTTGACCAGTGCTGCAATGGGAGCGCCTCAGGTCAGGTCCTCTTTTATGATAACACCCAGAAACTTAAAACTGGCCACTTGCTCCACTCAGTCTCCATTGATAAGCAGGGGCTGGATGTCTGATCTATTCCTTCCATAGTCCACTATAAGCTCCTTGGTGTTATTGGTGTTAAGGACCAAGTTATTGTCTCTACACCATGAAAGCGACTGGTTCACCTCATCTCGATAGGTACTCATTCCCCCCCCCCATCAGTCCCATCACTCTCCTCCTTTTGTTTTATTAGAGAATAAAATTAAGCTTCAGAATATCCTGTTCAGTAAGTTACTTATAACATTAATTGCCTCCTCTTTTAATTCTGATCAAAGAGAATAGTTCATGATGGAACTACTAAGACTGATGATGTTACCTAGTTGTGTAATGAAATCCCTGCAAGGAAACAACCAAACTCAGGGAGCAACAAGGACTCCAATCTTTTAATTTTCAAATAGTCTACTTTTTAAATAATCACATATTTTCTAACAGGATAGAAAGAGCCTGTTTAGAAGTTTGTTAGTGTTCTATAAATGTATACTAGTCAAAAGAGAATCTTCAATTTCAGTGTGTCTCCTATTTCTAAAGGATGCCCCCTTGATTTTGTTGCACATTTCATTTGGAAAATTAACCATCTCTGAATTCTTTATTTACCCTTTCCCTCATTTGCATTGGGCTGATAATACAAGCCTTTTTCTTTTGAGAGCAAGAATTAGCCTCCCTAAGCAGGTAATTAGCTTGGTTAGGGAAGGAGTGAAAGGATGGGAGTGGGTGGGTGAATGTATGCGTGTGAGGCCTTCCCTGACTCCCTCTTTGCACCTGCTCATCCTTAGACTATCTGATGTCAGCACCGAAGGCCTGAAAAGATTGTCTGCTTGAGTTCACTTAAATGGGAGGCGGCAGCTACATGTGATCAGAGATTGCAATAAAGCAAGGCTCCTGATTAGGCACAGGGTTCTGTTCCTATTTCACTGAGGATAAATAAAACTCTAATTCTGCCTCCTTGCTCAATGGAAGGTTGATGGCTGAAGGCGCTTCTAGACCAATTTCTCTTCAAAGCAGCCACTTTAAGACTAAGCAGCAAAAACTATACTTTATGAAGACTACACTCTACCCGGCACTTTAATCACTGACTTAATTTACTTACCGTATATTTCTGAGTATAAGGCTCATTCCCCCCCCCACACACAAAAAAAGTGGTGGAAATGTCTGTGCGTCTTATACAGTGAATGTTGCTGAAGCTCTGCCCACCCACCGGCCCTCACCCTTTGGCTGTTTTTGGCCTCTGCCTGTGGCGTTTTCGGCCTCCGCACGCTCCATTTTATACCCGTTCCAGGCTGCTGGGATCACCACAGCACATCACTGCCAATCACCACCTCCATGTGTCACATTTTTGCCCTCCGCGCATCGTATTTCCGGCCTCCACATGCCCTGTTTTTGGCTGCGCATCACATTTTTGGCCTGTTCCAGGCAGCAGGAATTGCCACCACCTGGAACGGAGCAAAAATGTGACATGCAGAGGCCGAAAACGCAACGCACGGAGGTGGTGATGGGTGGCGATGCCCCCCGCCTGGAATGGGCCAATAACATGACGCTCAGAGGCTGAAAATGTGACATGCAGAGGCTGTGGTGATCCCGGCAGCCTGGAACAGCTGATCAGTGGTATTCCAGGTGGCCGATCCAACTGCCAATCAGCTGCTTGGGCTGAATCAGGCTGCGATGACATGTTGACCAGGCTGTTTGCTGTTTGCTGCAAGGATACTAGCCAGATGAATACCAATGGATGCTGGTAGGCAGAGACCTTGTTTTCCTCCCCAAAAACTAATGTGTGTCTTATACTCTGGAGTGTCTTATACTCCAAAAAATATGGTATTTGTTTAAAATTTTTGCTGCCCATCTCTCCTCCAAGCAGAATCTTAATAATAATAATAATTATTATTATTATTTAATTTTTATACCGCCCTTCTCCCGAAGGACTCAGGGCGGTGAACAGGCAGATAAAATAATACAATACATTTCAATAAAAACACTATTTAAAAAACTTATTCCAATAGCCTAAATTTAAAATACAATACAAAATATAAAATAAACCCTAATAAAATCCATGTTTAAAAATCCTATTAAGCCAGTCCTGCTCGGAAGAATAGATATCTCCATATGCCAATGATCTGGAAGCATCCAATATCTGTGGGGGCTCCTACCCTATGGAATGAACTTCCCCCTGGACTTCGACAACTTCCTGACCTTTGGACCTTTCGCCGCGAGCTTAAGACCTACTTATTTTTCCGCGCAGGACTGGCATAGAATTTTTAGATATTTTATGGGTTTTAATTTAATTTTTATACCGCCCTTCTCCCGAAGGACTCAGGGCGGTGAACAGGCAGATAAAATAATACAATACATTTCGATAAAAACACTATTTAAAAAACTTATTCCAATAGCCTAAATTTAAAATACAATACAAAATATAAAATAAACCCTAATAAAATCCATGTTTAAAAACCCTATTAAGCCAGTCCTGCTCGGAAGAATAGATATCTCCATATGCCAATGATCTGGAAGCATCCAATATCTGTGGGGGCTCCTACCCTATGGAATGAACTTCCCCCTGGACTTCGACAACTTCCTGACCTTTGGACCTTTCGCCGCGAGCTTAAGACCTACTTATTTTTCCGCACAGGACTGGCATAGAATTTTTAGATATTTTATGGGTTTTAATTTTTAATTAGTTTTTTTGAGATTTTAAATGTATTTTAAATTTGGGCCAAATTTAAATAAGTTTTTTAGCTATTGTTTTATCTGTATTGTGTGTATTTGATTGTTGTTTTTAAATGGCTGTTCACCACCCTGAGTCCTTCGGGAGAAGGGCGGTATACAAATTAAAATATTATTATTATTATTATTATTATTATTATTATTATTATTATTATTATTATTATTACTACTACTACTACTACTACTACTACTACTACTACTACTACTACTACTTCTTTATAGGCATTTCATATAATCAAACAGAAGTTGTAAATGCTCCAACACTGGAAATTTTTAAGAAGATGTTGGATAACCATCTGACTGAGATGGTGCAGAGTTTCCTGCCTGGGCAGGGGGTTGGACTAGAAGACCTCCAAGGTCCCTTCCAACTCTGTTATTATTATTAAATCCAGCATAATCTGGGCAGTAGCAATATTGGAGAAGAATAGAGCTAGCATCCTTCTGCTGCTTTGCTGTGTTTAATACATGGGAAGAAAAAAATAAGATTGGGGTTGTGAAAGGAGCCATTTGCTATAGTTCTGTAGGCTGAGATATTTTTTATAATGTTAATGGTGAAGACAAGACACATCTGTGAGGTCTCTTCCCAGAGATCTGTGTGTCTTTATAATATATACAGAAGCTGATGTTTTTGTCACATTTATTTATTTTTTATTTATTTATCCTGCCTTTATTATTTTTATAATGACACAAGGCAGTGAACATACATAATAGTCCTTCCTCCCCCTATTCTCCCCACAACAACCACCCTATGAGGTGGTTTGTGCTGAGAGACAGTGACTGGCCCAAAGTCACAGGCCTAAAGTGGAATTAGAACTCATCGTCTTCAGGTTTCTAGGCCCAGCACCTTAACCGCTAAACCAAACTGGCTATATCCTGCTTTTCTGTCTGAAATTCAAACTAGTATATCAATTGACTAATCCTCAGAAATATTGTAAAGAAGGTTACAAAAAGGAACCTAATGATCTTCACGGCTGAGTGGGAATTTAACTTTTCCTCCAGGCCTTTCCGAGTGCACTAACCACTACACTTCCTAGCTTGAGATCCTCCAGAAGAGTTTTTATCTTCACCTTGTTTCTTATCTTATCTTTAAAAAAACAGGCCAAATCAACCTAATAACTGAACAGATCTACATCCCCTTTCAGTTCCCTAAATGACAGTGGGTCCATTATTCTACTTCATTATGCATTGTCTCAGTAATTTTGATCTTTCCCTATTCACCAGCTTGCAAGAAATGATTTGCATAACACTTGATAATAGCTACTTCACTGCCTTTATCTGCTGCCAATGGAAGCTGTATAAGCTGGTATTGGAGTGAATGCATCCTCTAGAAAGCTCTAATGCTTGAACTTCACGGGTGCTGTAAGACTTATCACAATGTCTACTAAATCTGGGGAGTATGTCAGGCTAGACCTTAAGTTTTAAAATGGCACGAATAGGCAAAACCCAAGGACCACTTCCATTTATATATAATTGTTCAGGCTAACCGAAGGCAAAATAGTTCGGTTCTTTCAAAGCGCAGCCTGGAGTCTAGAGCGATTTCCTTAATCAAATGCTAATGACTTGGTTGAAATTGGTGTAATTAGGTGACAAGCATATTGTACATTCCCACCAACCCCGCCCCCCCCCAAAAAAATCAGTATAAAATGGTTTGGGGACTGAAATAATTAATAAATCAATATTTTTTTTTACTTTTAGAGTGCCAGCTGAGAATGGGGAACAGAGGAACCACCTCACTTTGCGAATACAGGGCGCTCCGTCTTTTTCAGTCTTTCTTTCCAGTGTGACTAATTGCCGACTATGTAGATTTTTTTGTTTTGTTTATTTATTTATTTATTTATTTATTTATTTATTTATTTAAAGGGAAGAGAATGAAAAGGCTGGGATTGGCTCTGGTCCCATGACCGCAACGTTGCTGGAGCTCAGCCATCTGTCACAGCTGCTGCTTGCTTTAGCTGCCACTCTAATTGACAATGAACCCAGAGACCTGTAATAATTGTGGCTGCTCTGTGACTTCGGCAGGTAATGTCTCTCTTTGAGCATCTATCGAGCCCCATCTGTGCCCTCCAGCCCTGCCTTTCTCACTTGGCGCCTAAACTTTTCCAGATGAGAGAGGTAGCCTCAATTCTAGAAAGGGAGAGATCGTCTCACTAGAAAAGCCGAGCGGTTTTCAAACTTGTTCTTCAAGTCTTCGTGCACAATCAGCATCCTATATTTTTTCCCCTGTAGCATTTCTCCTTCAAACCAATGAAAGGGAATTTGCTCTTGGAACTGATTTCAAAGGAGAAAAGAACTTGTATGGGGGGTGGGGGAAGGGTTGCCCAGTCTTTAATATTTCCAGCAATCTGCCACTTCCCTGGCTTCCCATGCTTGGATTCCAGATGAAAGGAAGTCAGGTTGGATGACCTCCTGCCGGTGGGCTTTATTCAGAATGGGAAGTGTGGTCAGCCAGGTAGTAGCAGGAAGCAAAGCAGCACCACTTAGGAGCATCTTCTAATACCTTACTTTGAACAATAAAACCCCGCCAAGAGAAAAGTTCAAGCATACTGAGATCAAGGAAGAAAAACAACGAAGCCACGGTCAGAGAAAGCCAACATATTTTGGCATAGCATCAATACTATGAATAGCTGTAGCATTAATAGCATTTCAAAAAATCCCCCTCAATCTAGTGACTCCAGATGTTGGGCTACATCTTTCATCGCAGCTCAATATAATTGGAGGAAATTCCTGAAACCAAGAAGGCAAACCTTAGTAATCCGATTCAGTAGGAGGCAGATTCAGGCTAAACCTATTTTGAAAGCTCTCTGAGATCAGATCAAAGTATGTTTAGGTATTCTAGGATTATCTGTCCTGACCATGAGAGGCCAACATTAAACCAGGTAACACTCTTTTCCATCATCTGCTACCTGTAGAGGAATACAGGGGTACTCTGGGGAAAAAAAACATTTGCAGCCATTAGAAAAACACCAGCTTAGAAGTTTCCTGGAAAGACAGGAGGGAGTGAGAAATAAACTTAAGATTGGCTCTCCTTGACTCTTTTGGGTATAAAAGGGAAACAGAGAAAAATTGTCAGCCATACAAGAGTCTGCTACAGCCTATATCAGAAAAGTAGCCTTCCAATATTTCTCGTGAGGTCTACTTCCTGATCTGTCTACCTCAAAGGGCTGATAGTACATGAATTTGACCATGAATGGACAGAAAGAGTTTTCATTCATTCATTTATTCTACAGAGGAATTATTGAGTCTCTCATTTACACCTCTATAACTGTCTGGTTTGGTTCTGCAACATAACAAGACAGACACAGACTTCAGAGAATAATTAGAACTGCAGAAAAAATAATTGCTACCAACCTGCCTTCCATTCAGACCTGTATACTGCACAAGTCAAAAAGAGGACTGTGAAAATATTTACAGACTTCTTGCATCCTGGACATAAACTGTTTTACCTCCTACCCTCAAAACAACGCTATAGAGCACTGCACACCAGAACAACTAGACACAAGAGCAGTTTTTTCCCCGAACGCCATCACTCTGCTAAACAAATAATTCCCCCAACACTGTCAAACTATTTACTAAATCTGCACTACTATTAATCTTCTCATTGTTCCCATCACCTTCCACTTATGACTGTATGACTATAACTTTGTTGCTTGTATCCTTATGATTTATATAGATATTGTTTCCTGATTGCTTATTTGTACCCTAGAACTGTCATTAAGTGTTGTATCTTATGATTCTTGATGAACGTATCTTTTCTTTCATGTACACTGAGAGCATATGCACCAAGACAAATTCCTTGTGTGTCCAATCACATTTGGCCAATAAAAAAAATCTATTCTATGCTATTCTATTTAATTTTTACAAATAGCCTGAGGAAGAATGTAACTTAGTAACTAAAAGGTTTAATCGCCTTATATATTGTCTACCTTCACATAGGTATGGATGAGGCTATTTTTTTCCCATTGCACATCTTTATTATTGCTAGCTCAGAGAAGTGGGAAGGGAAAGAAAGGAAAGGGACTCAGAAGCATTTCTGTGATTGATTGATTGATTGATTGAGTGATTGATTGAGTTGTACCACATCCTGATTTTAAATCAAAAGAAGGAGGGTTTTCAAACAGTTACTCCTCTCTTATTTTACTTAAATATGCATTAGTGAATCAGTAAACATCCACTGTTTTTTTAAAAAAATGAAAATCTAGATCAATAATTCTACAGAACACATTCCTGCAGTAGGAGACAATAATGTGGCCCAGGAATCAATGATTATAAAAGTGGCCACTCCATCACTACTTTTCTGCTACTTTCCAGAATGATTGTAAGTATATTCTAAGCACCATAAGTCTGGGTTATGACTTTCCTGTGTCATTGTTCTCCCCACCTGAGGCACTCAAAGAGAAAGAACATGTGTCCATTATTAGAGTTCTCTTTCCCCACAGCATTTTGTTAGAGATTATAAAACAAGTTAAAAATTAGAACACTTGAGGACATGAACTTTTAGCAAGATCTTTTGAGATTTCTTTTATCGTGTTGATATAAGTTTAACTTGCTGCTAGAGGGAGGAGAGGTCTTGAACACGTTAGATCCAGCAGTAACACGTGCAGTGTTTTATTTAAACAATCATATTATGTATAAATTAAATCCTTCAAATTATGTTTCTGATGAGTTCAAAAAATTCAGAGGGGCACTGAGCAATAACAGGAAAAGTGAATGGACTTAATCTGTTTGCAAGTCTTTTGTAAGGTGCAGTTTCAAAGCCATTGTGAACATCACGTGTCTCTGTTATCTAAGTGCCAGCTCTAATTTGAGATCAGTATCTCAATGGGATTATGAGAAAAATCTAAATAATATTGATTCAGAATATCAGCAAAAGTAACTTGGAAAGTGAAACTTTTAAACATATTGACACATTTGCTTTAAAATGAATTTAAATTAGTTTCACCAATGACTGAAATTATTTTTTTTTTTGAGGAAAGTAGGATCTTCTATTTTGTATAGGTATCATACAGATATGGCGATTTGCAACATATATTCTACGCCGGGGGGGGGATGGCGCCCTCTGGAAAGAGTTGGACCGGACTGCGGTTTTACTGCTGGATTGTCTGTCATTACCGCGAGCGGCCGGACGGTTTGCCGCATTTTCTTTAGTGGCACGGCTACCGTCGGTTTGGACATGGACTGCTCGGGCAGGCGGAACTTTGACTTTAATTGACGGGCGATACCATGGGCAGAATCCATCAGCCCAACTTCCATCCTTTATTCCATCAGACTGTTGCCGTACTGGCCTTTTGCCGTGGTTTGTAACTATTCGGGTTCTGCCTGTTGTCCGCGATACCATCTATCGACCTGGGATTTCCCTTTTTTTCCCGCTGTCATTTACATCTTAATCGCATGAAATATACGTCTGTCGAACTTCTTCGACTGCGAGGTTCCCCCGCCTCGCAGGAATGGCCCTCTGGGTTATCGAGGGCCGGCCTTAACGAGGGGTCTTGGGACCCGGAGAGGTGGCATGCGAGGAAGAAGAATTTGTGGGGCTTTGTATATAGGTTTTTTAATAAGGGTTTTTTAAAGGGGGGGAGGGTAGTGTCGGGTGGGGGGAAGAACCCGTCGGGGAGGGCAGGTCTAGTCCCGGAAACTGTTCCCGGCGTTTATCCATTAGGTCCGAGGGAGGGGTGAGGGTACGTTCCAGAGATGGAAGTTGGTTCCATCTGTACGGTAAGTGGGAGGGCAGATATGGCGGAAGCAAGGGGCCATATCACTTTCTGGGAGCTCGTGCTCGCTGTTTAAAAGCGATCACGTGCTCCGGCCCCCCAGTCTTTTCCCGTTCCCCGGTAGGCCAGGATCCTCAGAGCCCGGGCCTCCGGGTGATGTGTTGTAATGCCGGTCCGTGGTTAATAAAGCCCCTGATTTGCGACCTTATTCAGGGGAATCCACGGACTTTATGGGCATTACGGAGACCTGGTTGGGCGCAGAAGGGGTGTGCCCTAGTTGAACTGTGCCTCCAGGTTTCGAGCATTCCATCAACCGAGGGCCCAGGGTAGGGGTGGAGGGGTGGCGGTTGTTATGAAAGAGGGTCTGGAGCCGAGAGAGACCACTGTTCCTCAGATAGCCGGCTGCGAATCCCTTCTTGTGAAGTGGGGCCATAAGAATCAGATGGGTCTGTTGATCGCGTACCTGGCTCCTTGCTACGTGACTACAGCCCTGCCTGAGCTGCTGGAGGTGCTAGCCGGGGTGGCGGTGGAGATCCCCAGACTCTTGGTCATGGGTGACTTCAACTTGCCATCAGCCGGCTTGTCGTCGACAGTGGTTCAGGAGTTCCAGGCTTCCATGACGGCCTTGGACCTGGTTCAAATAACTGATGGCCCTACCCACACGGGGGGATCCGCGCTGGACCTGATTTATATCTCTGGACAGTGGTTTAATGATCTGGTAGTAAGAGATTTAGTGACGTTACCGGTGTCATGGTCAGATCATTTTCTCCTCCGCCTAGACTTTCAGACCGCTACTCACCACCGCAGGGAGACGGAACCAATACGTTGGTTCCGTCCCAGGCGCCTGATGGACCCTGAGAGGTTCCAGACGGAGCTTGGGCCGTTTCCTGAGGATCTTGCCCACGGCACGACTGAAGAACTAGTTGCGGCCTGGGAACAGGCCGCGGCTGAGGCTTTGGACCGTGTCGTGCCTTTGCGACCTCTGACCCGGCGCAGATCTCAATTAGCTCCTTGGTTCTCTGAGGAGCTGAGAGAGATGAAACGCCGGAGAAGACGCCTAGAGAGCGTTTGGAGGTCCAGCCGTTCCGAAGCTGATCGGACACTAGTTAGGTCTTTTTCAAAGACCTACCTAGTGGCACTGAGGGTGGCGAGGTGCTCCTACGCTTCCTCCCTCATTGCGTCGGCAGATAACCGCCCGGCCGCCCTGTTTCGGGTAACCCGTTCCCTCCTTCACCAGGGGGAGCGGGATGACCCCTTACAGGGACATGCCGAGGAGTTTAACGGTTATCTATACGATAAAATCGCTCAGCTCCGGGATAGCTTGGACCAAGATTGCGATGATCCAGATGAGATGACTGAGGCGCGTCTTGTTGATACCGTTTGGGATGAGTTCGATTCTGTGACTCCCGAGGACGTGGACAGGCTGCTGGGGAGGCTGCATGCCACTACATGTTTACTGGACCCGTGCCCCTCCTGGCTGGTGCTGGCCACTCAGGAGGTGACACGAGGCTGGCTCCAGGGGATTATAAATGCTTCTTTGATGGAGGGGATCTTCCCCGCCGCCTTGAAAGAGGCGGTGGTGAGACCCCTCCTCAAGAAGCCTTCCCTGGACCCAGCTATTTTGGGTAATTACCGTCCAGTCTCCAACCTTCGCTTTATCGTGAAGGTTGTAGAGAGTGTGGTGGCATGGCAGTTTCCTCAGTACCTGGAGGAAGCTGTCTATCTAAACCCGTTCCAGTCCGGCTTCCGGCCCGGGCATAGCACGGAGACAGCTTTGGTCGCGTTGGTGGATGACCTCTGGAGGGCCAGGGACAGGGGTTGCTCCTCTGCCTTGGTCCTGTTAGATCTCTCATCGGCTTTTGATACCATCGACCATGGTATCTTGCTGCACCGGTTGGAGGGGTTGGGAGTGGGAGGCACCGTTTATCGGTGGTTCTCCTCCTACCTCTCTGACCGGTCGCAGACGGTGTTGACAGGAGGGCAGAGATCGACCGCGAGGCACCTCACTTGTGGGGTGCCGCAGGGGTCGATTCTCTCGCCTCTCCTGTTCAACATCTATATGAAGCCGTTGGGCGAGGTCATCAGTGGCTTTGGGGTGAGCTATCACCTGTACTCTGATGATACTCAGCTGTACTTCTCCACCCCAGGCCACCCCAGCGAAGCTGTCGAAGTGCTGTCCCGTTGTCTGGAGGCCGTACGGGTCTGGATGGGGAGAAACAGACTCAGACTCAATCCATCCAAGACGGAGTGGCTGTGGATGCCGGCATCTCAGTACAGTCAGCTGCAACCGCAGCTGACTGTTGGGGGTGAGTCATTGGCCCCGACGGAAGGGGTGCGCAACTTGGGCGTTCTCCTGGATGGACGGCTGTCGTTTGAAGACCATGTGGCGGCCGTCTCCAGGAGAGCTTTTTACCAGGTCCGCCTGGTTCGCCAGTTGCGCCCCTTTCTGGACCGTGATGCCTTATGCACGGTCACTCATGCTCTCGTCACTTCTCGTCTGGATTATTGCAATACTCTCTACATGGGGCTACCCCTGAGGTGCACCCGGAGACTTCAGCTAGTCCAGAATGCAGCTGCGCGGGTGATTGAGGGAGCACCACGTTGCTCCCGGGTAACACCACTCCTGCGCAGTCTGCACTGGCTACCTGTGGTCTTTCGGGTGCGCTTCAAGGTTCTGGTTACCACCTTTAAAGCGCTCCATGGCTTAGGGCCCGGGTACTTACGGGACTGCCTGCTGTTACCTTATGCCTCCCATCGACCCGTACGCTCTCACAGAGAGGGTCTTCTCAGGGTGCCGTCCGCCAAGCAATGCTGGCTGGCGGCCCCAGGAAGGGCCATCTCTGTTGGAGCACCTACTCTGGAACGACCTTCCCCGGTTTGCGCCAAATATCTGACCTTCGGACCTTTCGTGGAATTAAAACTCATTTATTCATTCAAGCGGGACTGGACTGATTTTTTAGATTTTTTAAATTTCTAAATTTTAAATTTTAAATTTTTAAATCTTCTGTAATTTTATATGGGGTATTTTAGGTTGGTCAATTTGACGGTTTTAATTCGGCCACTATTGAATAGGTATTTTAAATTGATTTTTAACTTTGTATATTTATTGCTTTTTATCTTGGCTGTACACCGCCCTGAGTCCTTCGGGAGAAGGGCGGTATAAAAGTTTAATTAATAAATAAAATAAATAAATAAATAAATAAATAAATATCACTTATACCGCCCTTGTATACCACCAGATCATATATCAATAAGATGAAAATAAACCTTGTTTCAAGAAGATGGTAAGAGAACACCTGTCTGATTTTGATGAATATAAATCATTGTGATCTGATGGATTAGATCCCAGAGTTTTGAAGGAGCTGGCAGATGTTATCTCAGAACCATTGTACCATATCTTTAAAAAATCAGGGAGCACCAGGGAACTACCAAAGGATTGGAAAAGAGCTGATGTGGTTCCCATCTTCAAAAAAGGAACCAAAAAAAAACAAAAAACCCAGATCCAGGAAATTACAGACTAATCAGCCCAACATCAATATCTGGGAAGATACTGGGAAAAAATAATCAAAAACTATCTATGAACATCTAAAAACAAATAAGGTTATAACTAGTAGCCAGCAAGGGGTTGTTAAAAACAGATCATGCCAAAACAATTTTAATCCATTCTTTGACAAAGTGACTAAATTAGTAGACCAGCGAAATGCTGTGGAGATAGTATAATTAGGCTTCAACAAAGCATTCGATAAAGTAGACAACAACCTATTTCTTGGTCAACTAGAAAAATGTGGGATAGACAGCATTACCACCAGATGGATTTGTAACTGGCTGACAAACTGTACTAAATGAGTCATCCTTAATGGTACCACATTAAGGAGAGAAGTAAGCAATGGGGAACCACAAGGTTCTGTCTTGGGCCAGGACTCTTCAATATCTTCATAAATAACTTAGAAGAGGAACTCATCAAATGTGCAGATGACTAAGCTGGCAGGAATAGCCAACAGCCCAGAAGACAGGATCAGGATCCAAAAAGATCTTGACAGATTTGAACAATGGGCCCTATCCAATAACATGAAATGTAATATAGAGAAAACACACCTAGGCAGGAAAAACCAAAGACACAAGTACAGATTAGGCAAAACCTGTCTCACAAACAGTAACTATGAGAGGGATCTTGGAGTCCTAGTGGGTGATCACTTAAACATGAGCCAGCAGTGTGCGGCAGCAGCCAAAAAAGCTAATATAATCCTTGGTTGTATAAACAGAGACATAGAATCCAAATCATATGAACTATTAGTACCACTTTATAAAGCTTTAGTAAGGCTACACCTGGAGTACCGCATCCAGTTTTGGTCACCACTTTACAAAAAAGATGTTGAGACTTTGGGGAAAGTGCAAAAAAGAGCAACTAGGATGATTAAAGGCCTGAAGACAAAAACTTATGATAAACGGTTGCAGAAATGAGTATGACCAATCTAGAGAAAAAAAGGATTGCGGGGGACGATGACATGATAGTAGTATTCCAGTATTTGAGGGGTTACCACAAAGAAGAGGGGGGTCAACTTATTTTCCAAAGCATCAGAAGGCAAGACAAGAAACAATAGATGGAAACTAATCAAGGAGAGAAGCAACCTGGAATTAAGGAGAAACTTCCTAACAGTCAGAACAATTAACCAATGGAACAGTTTACCTTCATAAGTTGTAGGTGCTTCATTGTGGGAGTTTTAAAAAAAAAAAAGACAGGACAGCCACCTATTTGAAATGATATAGGGTCTCCTGCTTGAGCAGGGGTTGGACTAGGAGACCTCCAAGGTCCCTTCCAGCTCTATACTGATTGATTGATAATAGTATTAGTAATAAAAGTAATAACAGTGATTGTGATTGTGATTATTATTATTATTAACTATATAATATTAATCATATTAATATTATATAGTTAATAATAATAATAATCACAATCACAATCACTTTTTGTAATGCAAATAGACCTGGTAGATGGTTAGCATACACCTTAAGGAAAAGACAAAAACAACGTACTATAGAAAAAATAGAATATAAAGGCAAAGAGAGATATCAACAGGATAAAATTAAAAAAGCTTTTTTAGAATATTATACAAATTTATATCTTAAAGATAATATATTGAATAGGGATATTGATAATTATTTGAAGGAATATAAGGTTAAAAATTTAACTTTAGAACAAACGGAAGAACTGAATCGGCCTATAACCTCTGAAGAAATTATTTTGGTAATTAAACAATTAAAAATGGGGAAAACTCCTGGTACGGATGGGCTCACAGTTAGTTATTATAGGAATTTACAGGATGAGATGTTAGGTCCACTTAAGGAATTATTTAATCAGATACAACTAGGAGGGGGAATTCCCCCCTCATGGAGAACCTCTTTTATTTCATTGATACCAAAAGAGGAACAGGATTGTTCTAAACCTGGGAATTATAGGCCAATCTCACTTTTAAATAATGATTATAAGATTTTTGTTAAAATAATAGCTAATAGATTAATGTTGATTCTGCAGCGAAGAATTCATAATGATCAATCTGGATTTATAAAAGGGAGACAGATGAAGAATAATGTTAGGCAGATTGTTAATTTACTGGAGTATCTAGAAAAGAAAAATTTTATTCCAGCAGCATTTATCTTTCTCGATGCAGAGAAAGCTTTTGATCGATTGCATTGGGATTTTTTATTTAAATTAATAGAAAAGATGCAATTTGGAGATGGTTTTATAAGAATAATTAGGGCAATTTATGGAGAGCAAACAGCACAGATTATAATCAATGGTAGCTTAACAGAACCTTTTAAGATTGCGAAAGGAACAAGACAGGGATGTCCTTTATCACCATTATTGTTTATTTTAACTCTAGAACCATTATTGGATAAAATACGAGAAGTAAAGGAGATAGAGGGAATTAGAGTTAGACAACATGAATATAAGCTAAGAGCTTTTGCAGATGACCTGGTGTTTACTTTAACAAACCCTATAAATTCTAGTAAATCTTTGTTGAAATAATTGATCAATATGGGAAGGTTTCAGGGTTTAAGGTAAATCAGAAAAGACAAAAGTGATAACAAAAATATGGCCAGACAACAGAAAGAAAAACTAGAGGAAATAACAGGATTTGAAATTGTAAAGAAGGTTAAGTACTTAGGGTTTATATTACATCGTCAAATGTGAAATTGTACAAGAATAACTATGAGGTTTTATGGCAAAAAGTTCAGAAGGAGTTGATTGTTTGGAAAAAATTGCAATTATCTTTGCTGGGGAGAATTGCTGCTATTAAAATGAATGTTTTACCTAGATTTTTATTCCTCTTTCAGATGATACCAATAATTAAGAAAGATAAGAATCTTGAGGAATGGCAGAAGGGAATTAATAAATTTATATGGGAAGGTAAAAAAGCTAGGGTTAAAATGAAAATAATTCAAGATTCTCGGGAAAGGGGAGGTTTAAAAATGCCCAATTTTAAATTATACTATGAACCAGCTGCTCTCTGCAATAAGTGATTGGTTTAATTTAACAGAGGAAAGAATTTTGAATATAGAAGGTTATGATTTGCTATATGGATGGCATGCATATTTAATTTATGACAAAAAAGTGGATAAGGCCTTTAAAAATCATGTGCTAAGAACTGCCCTTCTGCGTGTTTGGAAAAAATACTCTTATAAACTAAATTATAAGGTTCCTATATGGGCAAGTCCTAGACATACAATAGAGAATATAAATATAGAACAGAATCAGGAAATGATTACATATAAAGATCTTTTGTATACTGAAAGAGGTAATTTGCAATTAAAATCTCTGCACGTATTAAAAGAGGAAGGGAAAAATTATACTTGGTTTCAATATGAGCAACTACGTGCTAGATGGAAGGAAGATCAGAAAATTGGTATAGAGCAGAACAAGGGAAATTTGGTAAAGCAAATTAGAAATCAGTCTCAGGAGCATATAAAGAGATTGTATAATGTGTTACTTGAAATAGATTCTGAAAGGGACTTGGTAAAGGACTGTATGATAAAGTGGGCACAAAATTTTCAGGAGCCAATATTATTGGAAACTTGGGAAGAAATTTGGGTTAGAAATGTTAAATTCACACAGGCACAGAATTTGAGGGAAAAATTTTTATAAAATGTTTTATAGATGGCATTTAGATCCTAAAAATTATCGTATGTATCCAGATATGCAAGCAAAATGTTGGAGATGTAATTGTGATGACGCTACATATTTTCACATTTGGTGGACTTGTAAGGATATAAAGGCCTTTTGGATAAAAATTTGGTGGATCTTACAAAATGTTTTGAAAAAGAAGATAAAGTTCCTGCCGCAATTTTTTCTGTTGGGAATTATTATGGATTGTACAGTAATTGAGACTAAATTGATTTAAAATCTAATAACAGCAGCAAGATTACTAATAGGACAATACTGGAAGAAAAAAGAAGTACCTACAATAGAAGAATGGATATTGAAGGTTGCCAATTTGGCTGAGATGGCAAAGATATCAGCCTTTTTGAAAGACAATACGCAAGAAAGATACTTAAAGGAATGGAAAAAATGGATTGACTATATTCAACGTAGATATCAGACTAAGAGTTATCAGACTGTTTTTGAATGATTATGATGTATTATTCTTGATTGTTTTTGGGGGAAGTTAGGAATTGATGATTGTAGGGGTATAATTAAGTTGGGATGAAAATTTTTTAGCATATGTTTGTTTTATTTTTAACTATACCTTGTGTCCGTTCCGGGAAGTCGGGGGGGGGAGGGGGGGTTGTGAAGGGAGGGGAGAGGAGGGGGGGAAAGGGGGAAAATTTTTTTGTAAAACTTTTTGAATAAAAAAAAAATATTAATCATAGAAAACAAAATAATAAAATCTAACTCAGTAGCAAAAACAATTTAATGACTTAACTTCAGCATCTGAGTTTTAATTTTTGAAACACCTATTATTGATCAAGGAAGATTAGTTTCTATGATCAAGGAAGATTAGTTTCTATGGTTTCTATGGTAAGTGGATCCAATGATCAGTATCTTAAGAACATTTAAGATCCTTCTGGCACTCTAAATGCTGCTTTGAATTTGATTAAAATAATATAAATAGGCATGAAGTCACATTTCCTTGGTCAAAGCAATTTGGTGCTATCTTCTTTGCAGAGTCTTAAGGGAATTCTGAGCATTGTATGCCAATTCAAAGGAAGCCACTTAAAGAGAAACACATTTCTGATGCAAAACATGCTACAGATAGTTTTACATGAGCAAATTAAAACTACTAAAATTCAGTTCATTACTACTAAAACTCAGTAATGATTACTCTGGGCCTGTATGGTTGATTAAGCATTCACAGAGTGTAAAAACAAAAGAAATATGAAACATTAAGAGATGTTTGGAAAAGACCAAGGATTCAGTTTCAATATTTATCAATCACGTAAGATCTACACATGAAGTTCAGTTAAAATGATTTATTGATAATCATGCCTATGCAGGGAATTCTTCTCAACTAACAGTCAGCATCTGCTTGAGGTTCAATAAGGGTCAACTGAATTTGGGGATGGTGGGGGGTGGGAGTGATGGACTTGGTTTGCTTGTGGCGATGTAGACATTCTAGTTTGATCCCTCTTTTAACTTCACCCACAAGTTCTGCACTCTTTCTTAGAATAGAATAGAATTTTTTATTGGCCAAGTGAGATTGGACACACAAGGAATTTGTCTTGGTGCATATGCTCTCAGTGTACATGAAAGAAAAGATACGTTCATCAAGAATCATAAGGTACAACACTTAATGATAGTCATAGGGTACAAATAAGCAATCAGGAAACAATATCAATATAAATCGTAAGGATACAAGCAACAAAGTTACAGTCATAAGTGGGAGGAGATGGGTGATGGGAACGATGAGAAGATTAATAATAGTGCAGATTTAGTAAATAGTTTGACAGTGTTGGGGGAATTATTTGTTTAGCAGAGTGATGGCATTCGGGAAAAACCTGTTCTTGTGTCTAGTTGTTCTGGTGTGCAGTGCTTGTAGCGTCGTTTTGAGGGTAGGAGTTGAAACAGTTTATGTCCAGTTTATGTTCTATTGCATTATAGCTAGAGAACTAGAATGTTGCTTCTTACTCAATAAAACATTGTTCAGGAGGTATTAAATATGCAATTGAGGGAAGATAAGAGATCTGTGAAAGCAAACAACCAAGGTCAGAACAAAGAATGCAAAAATGCACAGATGCAAACTCACCATTCCGCTCCGTTCTCCCTCCAAGAGAAATTATCTGTTCTCATTTTAGGATGAGCAGGCATGAAGAAGTGGCCAAGGTTTGAACTTCAGGGCAGCTTAAGGCTCAAAGTGAGTAACTGCCGGTTTCCTGCAGCAGCTCTGCTTACATTTCTTCTAGTATTTGAAACAAAAAATAGCTTATGAAAGTTATATTGCCCATTTTATTTTATTATTTTTATTTATTAAATTTAAATACCGCCCATCTCATTATTAAGCAACTCTGAGCAGCTGACAATAGCAATAGCACTTAGACTTATATACTGCTTTACAGTGCTTTAAGGGACACGGTGGGTAAGAGACGCCGAGCTTGTCGATCGAAAGATCGGCAGTTCAGCGGTTCAAATCCCTAATGCCACATAATGGGGTGAGCTCCCATTACTTGTCCCAGCTTCCACCAGCCTAGCAGTTCGAAAGCAGGTAAAAAATGCAAGTAGAAAAATAGGGACCACCTTTGGTGGGAAGGTAACAGGTGTTTAGTCATGCCGGCCACATGACCACGGAGACATCTTTGGACAGCGCTGGCTTAACAAAAGTCCCATGATCTACATGGGATTGGTTTCTTAGTCTGGTTATACCTTGTAGATTGATACTCCTCCTTTATTCATATGGGAAGTGATGATTTGGTGTTGCATCTCATTTAATGAGGTGAAGAGCATGTGTGAGAGAAATAGAAATTCAGACTTCTGTTTGTATTGGTACCAATTTTCCACAAATAATTGGTCCTGACTTTGGTGCATAAATACTGCTGCAGACATCTGGAACAGCAGAAGGAATAAAACATTGACATGGGATTCTCAAAAGTTCCCTAAAGAAAAAGAAAAATGAGGAAATCAGCATTAAATCCACTAGGGAACAAGTCAGCAATGAAAGATAGGAAACAGAGAAAGTTGAGACTTTGGGGAACCAAAGAATCTTTGACCAAGTTTAGGTTACACATGAAAAACCTAAGAAATCTATTAAAGGCAGAAGGAGCATATTCCAGGAAAGAATAGAAAATACAATTTCGATTCTAATGAATCAGATGAATCAAAACTGCAAAATTCCAGTTGATAATATCATTTTTCCTATTAAAACACACTTATATTGTGTCAGCTTCCACAGGGAACATACACATGTATCTGTTAGAATAAACCACTCCTTCTAAATCTCTTTCATTCTTCTCAAAGCTTATGTTTGCAATATTTTGAAGATAAAAGTGTTAAATTACATAAATATATCTCTTTGATAGGACAAGAGTTGTTGCAACTATGTTTTGCAATCTGTATATCTCTACTTATAATAAGTAGCCTTTAGAGCAGATCTGTTTAGTTGATATAGCAAGCAATCCACCACAGAAGTTCTTGACACTGTCCTTGTCAGACGTCAAGAACCAAGAAATTACTTTCCCTGGAATTACTTCTGAGCAGTTTCCTTTATTGTTCCTCACCTATAGACAGACATCTGGCCAAACTATAAGCAGCTATTTGCATTGCTGTAGATTTACTCTGAGAATTGCTAGGGAGGAGCCTTCTTAATTCTCTTTCTCCTGACCAAATTATCTAAGCTTCACTGTCCCTTTGTGGTCTGGAATGCAGCCCCTCCCTCCTGGGAATCCAGAGTACATTCCATTACAGTCCTCCTATTAATCACATGACCAATAGGGAGATGTTAGAATATATGATTTCTATCTGATTCCACTTCCAAGGCCATTGGGAAGTTGGCGTTGGAAGTGGAAAGACAAACAGTTGTGATAAGTTCAGTAACTAAGTTAATATTGCTAAAAGGATACTAGTATTACCATATCACATATTAATGTAAGAACTTGTGATATGACTTTACAATACATGCAACACTATTCAACAATATTGAAAATTACTATGGGTAAGGTCTAGTTTAATGTGCATTGATTGCACTCCTGGTCTGTTCAAGCAAGCATATGCGCCACTTAATAACGTTGCCAAAAATAATAAAGCCTAGTGTTGATTTATTAAACATCAGCAACAATCAAGAACAGTTCATTGACAAAATGGGACATAAAGGAAAATCAGGAACACACATAAGCAAGAGGTTAGTGGTTGAAAAGGTCAGAAGGCTTAAATCAAATATATATACCAGTGATGGCGAACCTTTTTGCCATCATGTGTCAAAAGCAGGGGGAGTGCAGGGAGTCATGAGCGCACACCCAAAATTATATGCGCCCCGCCCCCACGCATGCATGCACGACCCCGACCCCATTCCCCCTGCTTTCGGCACACGATGGCACTGTGAGCCTGGTAGGCCCGTTTTTTGCTCTCCCCAGGCTCCAGAGCCTCTCTAGGAGCTTGGGAGGGCAAAAACAGCCTTTCCCACCCCCCCGGAGGCCCTCCGAAAATGGCCTGTTTGCCAACTTCCGGAAGTCAGCAAACGGGTCATTTCCGGCCTTTAGAGGGCCTCCGGAAGGGTGGGGAAGGCCGTTTTCTCCCTCTCCAGGCTTCTAGAGAGGAGCCTGGGGAGAGCAAAAAACAGGCCTTCCCACCCTCCAGGCCCTCCAGATGCAGGAAACAGCCTGTTTTCCTACTTCTGGTGGGCCCAGAAAGCCTGAAAATCAGCTGGCCAGCGCACGCATGCGTGTTGGAACTGAGCTCACGTGCCCACCGATATGGCTCCGCGTGCCAACTGTAGTATGTGTGCCATAGGTTCGCCATCACAGATCTATACCAAAGGCACCAAACTTTCCTAGGACACATGAAACAGTATTGTGGATAATTAGTCTGGACAGCCTCATTCACACTTTTATGTAGAATAATAGCAGCAGAATTCAGATGGAAAGTAGGACACCAGGTGACCCCATCCTCTATTCTATACCATGAAGGAAACAATTGGTGGATGGGGATGATGTATCTGCCACAAAGGATATTAGCTAAAGAATAGCTAGTAACTCTATGTGAGAATGTTTTCGTAAAAGGAAAGATGGGAAGATTAATACTACAAGATGTAACAGGAATTGCCTTCCAGACAGTCTACCATTTATAGACCAAATTCAGAAGACCTCTCCTGTAAAGCCAGAGTACCATCTGCAGCCCTGGGAATACAGAATAGAGGACTATCATTAAACAAGGAATTAATATGTCTTGTTTGTTTCCTTACTGGATTGTATAATTTTAATTTCCATGCAATTATTTTAATAAAAGAACGCACATTTTGCACTTTGCATCATGTGTGAAACTCCTGTTTAGAAAGATAACTCTTTGTGCAAAGAATGTAAATGCTTGTTATAAAGAAGTTCTGAATGTGTAAAATATAAAAAAGAGAGCAAAGGGAGATATACCCATGCAGAATAAACACCACACCATCTGCATGGAATTGTTATGAGGGACTCTGATGGCATCTGTCAGCAGACACAATTGAAACCCTATTTTTTCTTTGTGACTTTGTCTTTTCTTGCCCCCACTTGATGTTACAATGAGGCTATTCTTCTCTAGGAGACCACAGGAGTCTGTGTGGTCGCTACTTGTAGTACTTAAGTCCTCTGAATGGCAAGTGTTTTTAGCTTCTTTTTATTTTTGCAAGCATCCAACTCTTCCTTATAGCAGGAGTAGTTGGAATCTAGGCCAACCCACCTTGTGAACTACCAAGAGGAACACAGCTCCCAATGCAAAGCCATTTAGTTAGTATTCTTCAAAACAAATCTGTATGTTGCAATCAGCTTGCCCAAAGGAGTAACAAATTCCTTCCGTTACTTAGGATCCCATCTGCAAAGTGACGGCAGCATTAATGAGGTAGCGCACATAAGGGTGAATGCAACATAGCTAGGGCAGAAAGAGATTAATGCAGTGATCTTTGATAAGCCTAAATATGCTCCTAAATTCAAAAATATATTAAATGATGCTCTGCCCAGTAGCACCGTATAGCTCACAGTGCTGGGCAATCAGAGGTGGGTTTCAGCAGGTTCTGACCAGTTCTGGAGAACCGGTAGCAGAAATTTTGAGTAGTTTGGAGAACCAGTAGTAAAAATTCTGACTGGCCCCACCCCCATTTATTCTCTGCCTCCCGAATCCCAGCTGATCAGGAGGAAATGGGGATTTTGCCGTATCCTTCCCATGCCACGCCACGCCCACCAAGCCACGCCCACAGAAGCGGTAGTAAAAAAAATTGAAACCCACCACTGTGGCCAATCACCGAAAATGCTGAGACCCCTTTACAAGCCATGGAGATATGCATGCTCCATTGGTGATTCAGCGTTTCCCATTTTGATTGTGTCAGCAGTGATACAGTCTGGCCACAGATGGGAGTTCTACCAATAACAGAGAAAATGCAGGAAAAACACCTATAGGGGTATGGCCACATTCCCCAAGGAACATCCCACAGTGTTGCCTGCGCACCTAGCATTTGAACACTGATGGCAAATGCCTGTTTGCAAGACCAAAGAAAAGCTTGCAGGACACAATTAATGCAGACAAGAAAAGAAATCAGTTGGATGTGGTTGCTGTATTTGATCGGTGAAATGGTGTTTGTTGATCCAAAAAGTCTGTATCTGTAGGAAAATACTAGGGAGGAGGAGGGGGAGGGGGGGAGGCTAAATGTAGTTTTTAGAGTTTCCATCTATTATTGATTTGCTAAAGCTTTATCTTCTCAATTCCATTGACTTCCTTTGACTGAAAGCACCATGCTCAAAAAAAGTAAGAAAACAACATCTATTTGATGGTCTCATAATCTTTGATTTGTGTGTTTGGTTGTTGTCTTTTCTTGGAAGAATCTCTTGTTTGCTTGTTGTTTACTTTCAACCTCCTGAGGTGCTTGATGGTAAAGAACAGGACTAGCAGACAAAAGTGGAGATACCACCAGGCACAACAGATTGTGTGGAACTGTATTTGTTGGAGATTTAACCAGCACATTCAAGCTGTCATAGATGATATTTCTTCTCCAATGAAGAGATCTTTTGATATGTCCAAACATTTAGAGAGGGAAAGATATTTTGCTGCTCATTCTCAAATTAATAACTTTGGTCATGTGTAATATTTAGACAAGCAGTAATTTCTGGTACATTGGAATTTCTCAATGTCATCTATGACTCTAGAGAAAAAAAAAGATGATTTGAGAAAGATAATCTTAAATTTAACTTAATAGAATACAGGAAAAAAAATATTTACCCCTTTCCCCTTTCTTTCCAGTGACAACTGGGACTGAGAGTGGATTCATGGAATTTTTAATGTGAATATGTTGCCAGCAGGTCATTTCATTATCCTATTGCCAAATGATAAATTGGTAGTGTGAAAGCATTCATACATTCAAAAGACTCATGTAAAAAGCCTCATCCTAAAACTGTGACTCTCAATCTTTTGCATCTTTTGACCTATCAATCACTCTGGCACAGAACTTCCATCCCTGCATGTTAGAAATAAAATGTTCACTTTTTCCAAGAAGGATCTTTATATGCTTCGAGGCATCCTATTATTATAATTCTTATTTTTGGTAAGTTTTATGAGATCCTGCACCATGCCTGCTAATAAATCAGAGTCAGACATTGAGTTTTTCTCTTATGCAGTATCCCAATATAAGTAAAAATATATAAGTAAAAAAGATACTTGCTGATGCTTCTCATTCCCCCCCACACCAGGATTTTACCTCCAACATATGAGCCAACAATTTGCATATTTGAAGACCGTTCCAAGTACCATCTAATACAGACATGGCTTGAACATCAAGTATTTTTTTATTTATTTTGTCACAACAGTATATATAAGCATAAGCATGGAAGTAACTATATAATATATAAGTATATATATATAAGCATAAGTATGTAATAACTATATTAATTGGATATAATGAAAGGAAACAATAGGACAGGAACGGTAGGCATGTTTGTGCTCTTAGGAATGGGGTGAGGTCAACCAGTTTTTGGTTGAAGCTTTGGGGACTTTGAGAAGAGACCACAGAGTCAGGTAGTGTGTTCCTAGCATTAACAGCTCTGTTACTGAAGTCATATTTTCTGCAATCAAGATTGGAGAAAATTAAGTTTAAATCTATTGTTAGCTCTTGTATTGTTGTAATTAAAGCTGAAGTAGTCTTCAACAGGAAGGACATTGCAATAGATGATTCTATGAGTTAAACACAGGTCCTGTCGAAGGCGGCAGAGTTCTAAGTTTTCTAAACCCAAGATTTCAAGTCTGGTGGCATAAGGTATTTTGTTGTATTCAGAGGAGTGGAGAACTCTTTTTGTAAAAAATAATTAAAAAATAATGTTTTTATCAAGAAGGAGGAGTGGGAGAGGGAGGAAGAGGAGAAGCAGAAGAGGAAGAAGAAGAAGGAGGAGGAGGAGGAGGAGGAGGAGGAGGAGGAGGAGGAGAAGAAGAAGAAGAAGAAGAAGAAGAAGAAGAAGAAGAAGAAGAAGAAGAAGAAGAAGAAGAAGAAGAAGAAGAAGAAGAAGAAGAAGAAGATGTATGAATGCAAAGACCCTTGGTGTCATCCAATGACTTGCCCTATAGATGCGGAAAGGACAACCATATACGCTTGAGGTGGTTCTTACAGCATCCATGGCTATGAAAGAGATCAAAATGCACTCAGTCCTCAGTTTCTGGGCATTCAGATATGCTTGATATTATAGGTCAAGAAGGGTGTCTTGACAAAGTGTTGCATAAGGTGGTCCAGGTCTCTAAAAGATATAAACTAAAGCTCAATGTTGTCCTGCAGCAAAGAAAAATCCTGTGTCCATGGCAACTGAAAATGCCATTTGAAACAGCAGGAAAATCCATAGGTAGGCACCCATTATGGCATTAGGAGCACATCCAGTATGCAACCATTGGATACAACTGGAGTGGCAGCTGCCAAGGAGCCCCTGAACCTTTTTCAACTCAGTATTTTTCTTGCAAACAGGCGCACCCATTATATTTCAACTGGTGTACATGTTTTTATGCTGATTAGTTATTTTTCTCCACCTGCAATTGTATTTTTTTCCTTTAGAGCGGATGCTTTTATTAGATATTTTAAGGTAAAGAGATAAAAAAACAAAAAAACTAGTAATTAAAGTAGAAAAAAGAAAAAAAGCAACGTGATGCAGTTTGAAAATTTCTTTTCCTTTTGCAGTCCAACATTTTTCAGTTTTTGCACATGAGCCTTTTAGCTACCCTACTCCTGTCTAACCTGATTCTGCATGCCACCAGTGGTACTTGCTATCCCAGAAAATCCGTTGATACTCATGATTTGTAGATCATGGTTACATGTTCTGTAAACAGTAGCATCTACAAAATTCCACAGGAACAATCTGAACACTTGTCGGCTTTCCTTGTTTCCAAAGCTGCAGCCATGTGATTCAAATGAATCTATGCTGCTATTTTGAGACAAATATGATTTCTGAGTTGTTGTAGAAGATGCAATTTTGCACGTGTTAAGAACCTTGTACTAGATCAGGGCCCAAAGCAGCCTATAAAAGTCAACTTCTATAACTATTCCAGAATGGGGAAATGTTTTGCAGGTCACACCAGATTTGCAACACATTTATAGATAGATATACCTTTATTAAGGCAGAGTAACCTGAGCCCTTCACACATTAGAGAAGACTGTGTTTAAATTGGGACATTTAAATTATCATACAAGCAGTCCTACAACTATAGGAGGATGGGGAAACTTCAGTTAGATGGTTCAATTCCATGCTGCTGTACCAACCCAATGAATTGTAATAGTAGTAGTAGTAGTAGTAGTAGTAGTAGTAGTAGTAGTAGTAGTAGTAGTGAAAAACACAAAATACAGAGACCTGCAAATAGAAATAGAATGACTGTGGCAGAAGAAAACAAAGACAGTGCCAATAGTAATAGGTGCCTTGGGTGCAATCCCAACTATCTGGAGCACCATGAACACCATCGACATTGACAAAATCACCATCAATCAATTGCAAAAAGCAGCTTTACTTGGAACACCCATCCTGAGGTGATACATTTAATACCATCAAACAACATTTGCCTATCCAGATCCTTGGGAAGGATTCAATGGATTGAATAAAAATGCCAAATACAGTTTACACATCTGGCTGAGTGTGTGACCAACCATAATAACAATTTAATATTGTTTAATCAAATATAATTGATGGTTTTGGCAGTCTAATTTCACTAAGACTTTGTTATTATTATACTTAATTTGAATATGAATTACCATGTATAGATCAGCTTTATATTTTCTTTATTGCATGCTTCCGTCTTAAATACTCAAGAGTAGAAAGGTGAGGCACATATTTAAAAATATGCATAGGTGCAAACCTATTTTTCATATAAGAAAATTATAGCTATCTATAGCTTTTATGAAAGGGACATAGTGGCTAAGACACTGAGCTTGTGGATCGAAAGGTCAGCAGTTCAGCGGTTTGAATCCCTAGTGCTTCATAACGGGGTGAGCTCCCATTACTAGTCCCAGCTTCTGCCAACCTAGCAGTTTGAAAGCACATTAAAAATGCAAGTAGAAAAATAGAAAAATAGGGACCACCTTTGGTGGGAAGGTAACAGCGTTCCGTGCACCTTTGGCATTTAGTCATGCCAGACACATGACCACGGAGACATCTTCAGACAGCGCTGGCTCTTCGGCTTTCAAATGGAGATGAGCATTGCCCCCTAGAGTCGGGAACCACTAGCACATATGTGCGAGGGGAACCTTTACCTTTACCTTTATAGCTTCCATAGGCTAAAATCATCTCAAAGGAAGATCACAGATCCACCAACACGGGAATCTGGAGTTGAGATTGTCCACCACAGAATGCACCATTTCTTTCTTTTCCTGTGACTTCTGCCTGGTGTGAAAGGCAGGTATTTAAGTCAGCAAAATCTTTTGATCATCCCACTCTCTGCTGTAGTGCCTTGAACAGCCCTGAACTGATGGAGTTTTCTGAGAGCATCCCCTCACCTTGATATGCCAATTGAGGTCCAATCAAACTGAGGTCCAACCAAGTGAGGTCCAATCAAAAACGTAATGTGGGATGCTCATTGCCACCTCTTCATTTTACCCCATAGACCACCTTCCGATTGCTGTCCACAGACAGTATATAAATATCAGATGTATTGTTTATACATATGTATTTTGGATCCCAAACTACCACCCATTACTGCATGAAGCCTTTAGGGGCAAAATTATTTTCCCATCTCTGGCTACGAAAGTATGAGTGGGGGCTATGATAACCTTGTTGAGCACTGAATAAGCATAATTTCCCCCAGGATCCCACTCTTATATCTTTTTCTCCCCACTTTGCACAGCAGCATTAACATTTCTGTTGTAGCAAGTTTAAGCCACAAGTGACTGCTACTTCTGAACAGGAGTAGCAGTTCTTTGGAGGAATTGGGTTTTCTCTTATGCTTAATGACATGCCAAAATAGCAATAGCACTTAGACTTATATACCACTTCACAGTGCTTTACAGCCCTCTCTAAGCGGTTTACAGTTAGCATATTGCCCCCAATAATCTGGGTCCTCATTTTACCCACCTCAGAAGGATGGAAGGCTCAATCAATCTTTTTGGCAAACTGAGAAGATCCTGGTTTGTTGCCCTGAGATCAGTGATGAAATTCATTTTTTTTTACTACCGGTTCTGTGGGCGTGGCTTGGTGGGCATGGCAGGGGAAGGATACTGCAAAATTTCCATTCCCACCCCACTCTGGGACCAGCCACAGGTGGTATTTGCCGGTTCTCCGAACTACTCAAAATTTCCGCTACCGGTTCTCCGGAACCTGTCAGAACCTTCTGATTTCATCCCTGCTTGAGATGATGGTGCTCCTTCTGAGATGCCAAGCACTATGGCAGGTACCACTCTCATGCTGAAGAGCTTTTTAGCGATCTCTATAATGAACTTTTATTAAAATGATCTCTGTTGTACAAACCATTTTTTGGTTCACAATCAAAACCAAACTGACCAACTCCTGGAAAGTATTTGTCTCGTGCTGATAAAGAAAACATTCTACTTATCAAAGACTCTATTTAATGTTTTTTCAGGAAGGAAAAAAACAGCAACCTCACACTGTTGCTAACATTCAAGTTTAGGAAAACGTGATGTTACCTCTGCCCAATTTAGTACCCTACCCGAACTGAGTGTCGCCCGGCTTTGCCCTGTGATCTATCAGATTTCAAATCTCTTCCCTTTGCACTTCCATGCAGCAAAACCAGACATAATCTCTGCCCCAATGCGTTGTGACAGTGGGTGGGCTGTTGACAATGCCAGATCTACAATTCCAAATACAATTTCTTGAATTTCTGATAAAACAGTAATCGACTTCTCCCAGAAGGACACCCCCTATTTGGCAGCTCCCTTGAGTGGCTGTATACACGCTTTGCTTGCAAGGAGTTTTATTTGGCCTCCAAAACTGATAAATTGCTGGTTAAACATCTGCAGAAGATACAAAAAAGGTGGGTGGGTGGGAATTCTATGTGCTACACAATTGTGCATAAATAGCCAGATTTCAGAGCAAAGTTAACTGCTTGCAATTTGCAAAACAGTGGCATTTTGTCATTTTTTATTTATGGAATGCACTGAAATGTAGATGCAAATGTACCACGTGCTGCAAAGAAATCCTATAAACAATCCTCCTCTGGATCTTTAAAACCATTAACCATATGGCAAGAGAGAGACTAGAAAGAGACAGCGCCTCTTCTAGGGCTCCATCCCTTTTCTCCAAACAGACTTGATGGGCCTCCTTGGCAGTTATGTTTCACATACGGTGCATCAGTTTCACTGACTTCTCAGTATAAGCTAAATAAAACTGGAAAGAAGAACTGGAGGGGAGGGGTGGGGGGAGAGAGAAGCTGCGTGTATTTTGACTTATAGCAAACCGACATGAAATGTTTATGTTTAAAGGCCGCTCTAGGGCAAGAACTTTCCCAGGCACACCGTAGAGGCATAATCACCAATTTCAAGGAAGATTAAATAGGCACATCAGGATTTTTGAAATGTGATCGTAACACATGTCTTTGGGGAACTGGTGGCACTGGAAGTTTGCCATCAGGGATTCCTCTTTAACAAACCTACCTTTTCTAGCACGCTGAACTTGCTTAGAGTAGCGAGAGGAGATTCATTTGGTCATCAGATGAAGCCTGAAGAATCACTCTGTGTCTTTAGCTCAAAGAGTGGGGCTGGCTTTCTTTTACCTATCCCCTAGTGCAGGGGTCTTCAACCTTAGCAACTTTAAGATCTGTGGACTTCAACTCCCAGAATTCCTCAAAGCTGGCTGAGGAATTCTGGGAGTTGAAGTCCACAAGTCTTAAAGTTGCCAAGGTTGGAGACCCCTGCCCTAGTGCATTGTGTTCCATCGACATTTCTTATATGTGTTGGGCCTGGCATAACCTAATTCCAATAGCCATCCTGATTAGGAATGTTGGAAACCCTCAAAAGATTGAGAGCACCAGATTGGAGAAAGCCAAACTGTTGTATGTTTGTGTATTTACATATTTGATTTGGCATTCAGGCGTTCCTGTAGTCCATTATTCAAAGCACTGTGGAGATGATGCCATTCGCTCCAACGATGTGGATTGTTGGAGAAGTTTCATTCCTTAAAGATCCTTTTTAATACAGTAACCCCATCCAGACTGAGAGATTATTCCACTTCTTGCAAGGGAGCCAGTCATGGCAGGATTATAAGCATAACAAGCATGGTGCCATCTCCATCACTTATTGCATGGACTTTCCTGTAGTTTCAGCCAACCAGAATTTTCTGAAGCTTTCCGTTCTGGGTGAAGTGAGAGGAATGGGAATCCATTGACACACCTTCTCAGTGACTGCCCCAAACTCTGAACACTTACCACTGAACCATGGGATAGCGCCTGGCTATTAAGAAAGTATTGAAGACCTCATTTCTTCACAGGATATTTAATGTCTGGAATGTCTGCCTTAGTTTAGAGAGGTGAACATTGTTTTTATCTATTCTGTTTGTTTTGTTTTGACTGCTAGCTGCCTCAAGTCTTAGGAAGTATGCAGTTTTTATACAAACCAAAAAACAAGGAATACAAATCTCAGAATCCCAGTTTTTGAATGCCAGGTAATTCAGAGTCATTTTTGTATCGTGGCAGCCAAAACTGGTTGCAATATTCCAAGTGTAATCTTATCAAAGCTGTTAGCTTTGGAAGCCATACTAGGCTAGAAGCTTCCGTGCTGCCACTTTCTCATGTGTGGGAAAGTAGAAGGGAAGGGGGATTTAGTAGAGGGTTTGTCTTCAGACATAATAGCATTCTTCCTGTTGGTCAAGGTCAGGCCCATCCTGCATCTGGAGAAGGAGTGGTCGGAGTGCTGTCTTGAGATGGGACGGTTGGACCATGTGATCGACTATGGAGTCAGGGGACGGTTTTGGGGTTTTGATTTACTGAGGGAAAACCCGGACCTCTCAGATTTGGGTTTTCCCAGATGTTCCAGTTTACCTAAGCTAGTAAATAGAACTTTGAAAAATGCTTGCTTCAGAGTTTTTCTTGGAATTGGGGGTTTTTCTGGAACGCTGATAAAGTGGTACTGATCTTGATTCTATCCTTCGGTTAATGCAGCCTAGGACTGCATTGGCTCCTTTGGCAGCTGCAGCATACTGCTGGCTCATATTTAAGTGATTGTCCACTAGGACTCCAAGATCCCTCTTGCAGTTACGACTATTGAGCAAGGTACCACCTATTCTATACCTGTGCATTTGGATTTTCTTGCCTAAATGTAGAACCTTATTTTTCTCACCATTGAATTTCATTTTGTTAAATAAGACCAAGTATTTAAGTCTGTAAAGATCCTTCTGTATGTTGATCCTATCTTTTGCAGTCTTGGCTATTCCTGCCATCTGCAAATTGGATGAGTTCCCCTTCTATCCCATCTAAATCATCAGTAAAGATATTGCAAAGTACTGGTCTAAGACAGAGCCTTGGAGCATCCCACTGCATATATGTAATTGAAGAAAAGCAAGTTTTACTTATAAATGGGGCAGTAGATTAGCTCAGAAGGAACTAGAAAAGATTGTCAAATATAGATATTAAGTTTTCCTTATAATTACTGGAGCATTGGGAGCTATCACAATAGAACTGTCAAAACAGCTGGAACAATTAAAATCACTTCACTTTATCACATTCAATTTATAAAGATTGGTGTTGCTTACAGCTAGGTAGATATTATAGTGGTATAGGGATAATTCATAGAAAGTGGAATAAAACTTGAAATATTAGCATTTCCTGAGTATTCTTGTAAGAGAATGAATGAATGAGTGAGTGAATGAATGAATAAAATAAATAATAAATTTTCCATCTGCTATTAGGAATTCCCCCATTTCTTTTTTAATTATTTCCCTTTGTAATAATGATGTTAGATATATTTTATGTCACAACAAATTCACTTCCGCTTTTGCAGTCTCAAACAAGATCTGATTGTATTCATTAGATTATGTTAGACTCAAATACTGCTTTAAATTAGTTTCAGATGATTCAGATATATCCATCCATGAGTGCTCTTTTATTGTTTCAGAATCACAGCTGTTGGAATTATATTAGTTTGGGCTCAGAACTATATTATATATTAGTTCGGGCTCAGAGTTTGTCTTCCCTCTGTGGGACCATCCACATGTGGAATCGCACTTAAGAAGTAATCTATAGGCACTTCCATATGAGAAGATTGTTATGGAGAGAAATCAATCTCAGACCTGTCTGGTCTGATAGTACCGGCCTGTTCCAACACTTGACTCAGCTATTTTCTTGGCATTGTGCCAGTTTATTTGAAACCGGAGCAAAGTCAATCTTTTCTTTTGCAACATAAAGCTTGTGGTGGTCTAATTTCCCTTGGCAGAAAGTATTGTTTTCCATTGCAGCTTTTCAATACAAGCAAGCCATTTTATTTCAAAATAGTTGCCCTTTGAAAGAATGGAGGAGGAGGAAGAGGAGGAGGTGGAGAATTGTTGATTTCACCCCTATCAAAATAAACCTGGATTAAACCATCTTGCATTGTTTAAAGCAAATGGGTTTTCTGCAGTGCTCCAACCAATGGCATCATGCAACTAAGGTTAGACATACTAGGAAAAATATCATGTTGTAAATTTTTCAGTATGGAGTTATTGCATCTTCAGATTCTTTAAATGCTCTGCAGTCCCTCCTTGTTTAATAGTTACCTCATTTAATAATGCATTAATTTAATAAAATTTGATGCTCAAGATAACTTTATCAGAATAAGATGGCAGCAAGCAGTGATCCTTGCCATGTCTGTCTGTCTGTCTGTCTATCTATCTATCTATCTATCTATCTATCTATCTATCTATCTATCTATCTATCTATCTATCTATCTATCTATCTATCTATCTGTCTGTCTGTCTGTCTATTTATCTATCTATCTATCTATCTATCTATCTATCTATCTATCTATCTATCTATCTATCTATCTATCTATCTATCTGTCTGTCTGTCTGTCTGTCTATTATCTATCTCAACTCTCTCTCTCTCTCTCTCTCTCACACACACACACACACACACACACGTCTTCACTTAGTGACCATTTTGCTTAATAATCAAAATTTAAGGAATGGTTTGCTGGAACCAGATGAGGAGCGGTGGCAAAGAGATTTGCATTTTATTTTATTTTTTGCTCTCCCATCCTCTTTTCTTTCTCTCTTTCTTAACAAACCACATCTCTCCCTTAATTTATCGTCAAGGGTGTGTGGGAAAAGGAAGATAGCAGAAAAGCAGGACAAGAAGCCAGCTAATTAACTAAGATTGATAGGACTGTTCTATTTGTGTAAATTTGTACTGTGTTTAACTCAGTGTATCAAACTTCGCTTGTAACAGACTTGACATGGAAAAGACTTAAGATTATTTTTTTTAAATTTGACTTATTCCTAAATACAAACAATCCCCATGAAGTCTCTGAACCGGACAAAGTCCAAGTAAAGAATACAGCCAAATGGAAACCATTTGGGAGCGTAATTCTGAAAAAGCCATGAGCTTGCATAGTAAAGGGCAATACATTTGTACTTTTAAGGATGGCAGGGAAATCTATGCATGTCCCATTTGCTCATAGGTGTGGAGAGAAACTATTCCAACTCACAGTAAAATATTGTCCGCTACACCCTTTCCAAGGGCGTCATTCTGATCATGGCATCCAAAGTGCCCGCATACCAGGAAGTATGCAAACATGCATAAACAACTATCACTATTTTTCATTTGGAAAACCTCATGAAAGCCTGACTTGAGCAAAGTCATTTCAATCAAAGGGAAGAGTCAATGTCATTCATTATGTGACAGATAGATTACATTTGTGTGACACAGATGAGCAGTTCATGTTCATATTCAGATGTCTATGCATAATAGGTCTCATTTAAACATCCTGCCTCCATCTGGTCTTTGTTTGTACCTCAAACATCTGAATACAAAAAAGGCTAAATAACTCTCAGTTTTCTGATATCTGCATATGCCTCCTTTAATTGGAACTGAATAATATTACAGTGCTGTTGAGCTGGAAGCCTGAAATAACAAGCACAACAATAGTCAGGTTCAACTAGAGAATTCACATCCATACATCTTCATCTAGCAGTTCTATTTTCGATCTGTGCATCATGCCAAGCCTTTTTTTAAGATCGACGCAGTGCGATGTTGGTTTAAAAGCCTCAGCTCAGCCATGAAATATCAGTATGGGGATTCAAATGGCCTTAATTGAGCTGCAATTCCTCAGCTTTACTTGTTTTTCCTCAAGGATACGTTGATGGTCCTCTCCAACCTTGAGATGATTAAGTCATTAAATTAATGGATATGACAGTGTTATGAATGATAAAGAGAGCAACTAAATGCTAGCCAGGGCCAGCTCTTATTTATTTATTATTTATTTTTATTTATTATTCGAATTTATATACCGCCCTATCTCCCAAAGGACTCAGGGCGGTTTACAGGCATATAAAACATCAATATCAATATACAAATTAAAATAATCCTTAAAAAACTTATTCTAGCCAATTATTAAAAATAGAAATATAAATATAAAATATAAATATTAAAATCAATTTAAAACCCCTCTAAATTTAAAATCTAAGCCAGTCCTGCACAGATGAATAAATGTGTCTTGAGCTCGCGACGGAAGGTTCGAAGGTCAGGAAGTTGACGGAGTCCTGGGGGGAGTTCGTTCCAGAGGGTGGGGGCCCCCACAGAGAAGGCCCTTCCCCTGGGCGTCGCCAACCGACACTGCCTAGCTGACGGCACCCTGAGGAGTCCCTCTCTGTGAGAGCGCACGGGTCGGTGAGAGGTATCTGGTCGCAGTAGGCGGTCCCGTAGATAACCCGGCCCTATGCCATGGAGCGCTTTAAAGGTGGTCACCAAAACCTTGAAGCGCACCCGGAAGGCCACAGGTAGCCAGTGCAGCCTGCGCAGGATGGGTGTTATGCGGGAGCCACGAGGGGCTCCCTCTATCACCCGCGCAGCCGCATTCTGAACTAACTGCAGCCTCCGGATGCCCTTCAAGGGAAGCCCCATGTAGAGAGCGTTGCAGTAATCCAGGCGAGACGTCACAAGGGCGTGAGTGACCGTGCAAAGGGCCTCCCGGTCCAGAAAGGCGCGCATCTGGCGCACCAGGCGAACCTGGTAGAACGCTCTCCTGGAGACGGCCGTCAAATGATCTTCTAGAGACAGCCGCTCATCCAGGAGGACGCTAAGTTGCGCACCCTCTCCATCGGGGCCAATGACTCGCCACCGATGGTCAGCCGCGGATTTAGCTGACTGTACCGGGATGCCGCATCCACAGCCACTCTGTCTTGGAGGATTGAGCTTGAGCCTGTTTCTCCCCATCCAGACCCGTCGGCCTCCAGGCACCGGGACAGCACTTGATAACCGTTGGGGTGGTCCGGTGTGGAAAGTACAGCTGGGTGTCATCCGCGTACAGCTGGTACCTCACACCGAACCCACTGATGATCTCACCCAGCGGCTTCATGTAGATGTTGAACAGAAGGCGAGAGGATCGATCCTGCGGCACCCCACAAGTGAGGGGCCTCGGGCCGACCTCTGCCCCTGTCAACACTGACTGCGACCGTCGGAGAGATAGGAGGAGAACCACCAATAAACGGTCCTTCCCACTAGCAACCCCTCCAACCGGCGCAGCAGGATACCATGGTCGATGGTATCGAAAGCCGCTGAGAGGTCTAATAGGACCAGGGCAGAGGAACAACCCCTATCCCTGGCCCTCCAGAGATCATCCACCAACGCGACCAAAGCCGTCTCCCTGCTGTAACCGGGCCGGAAACCGGACTGGAACGGGTCTAGATAGACAGGTTCATCCAGGTGTAAGGAAACTGATATGCCACCATACTCTCAACAACCTTAGCATGCGAGCGGGTTGGAGACCGGACGATAATTACCTAAAACAGCGGGTCAGGAAGGCTTCTTGAGGAGGGCCTCACCACCGCCTCTTTCAAGGCGGCCGGAAAGACACCTCCACCAAAGAAGCGCCAGAATCGCCTGGAGCCAGCCTCGGGTCACCTCCTGCGTGGCCAGCACCAACCAGGAGGGGCACGGGTCCAGTAAACATGTGGTGGCATTCAGCCTCCCCAACAACCTGTCCATGTCTCTTAGGCTAAGGTCAAGTAGGCACCAAATTTTAAGGGGTGCCAAAATTGAAAAGGCTTCTGAAAAATACAATAAAAAAGCAAAAAGCAGCAAAAGCCCAGTCCAGGAGTATCGCACCTATTCAAGACAAATTATATATAATTTGGATTAAAAGTATATATGAGCTAGATGATAGGTACAGATACAGATATATGTTAGCATGTGTAAATGTATGTCTAATCTTGCAGTATTGTTACATAGGATAACAAAGGGTGCTCATATAATTGAAATTGTGTAAATAGGGTGAATATGTTTGAGGGAAGGGGAAAAAAGGATTGTGGCTGAAAATCGTAAGTATAAAGTTCAAAAATTCAAAGAAAGAATAAATAAATGAAATAAAAGAAGATAACAAACTTAGAAAATGAGCTAAACCACAAGGGCCCCCAAAAGATGACTTTGCCCAGAGCTCCAAAATATCTAGAGCCACCCTGGATGCTAACTATTATATCTTTTGATTACTGGAAAGAATGAATTGAAATGTTTAATTACAAGTCTGCTAGAGTAAGGATTTTTAAATCCCTCAGGAAAGCAGTTCTGAGGAAAATTGTTACACAACCCAGAGACTTTTTTGGTCACTCCTCTCTCTCAGGAATGAAGACAAAACTCTGAATTTAGAGAACAAATTTCCTTTCAAGCTCAAGCTTCTCCAAAAGTAGAGAACCTCAACTTCAGGAAGTCCCAAAAGTGAGTCAGACAGAAAATGAGGAGGAGGAGACTGGCGAAGTACAGGATTTTGAAAGTCTTCCAGGTTTGATTCATGGAGGAATTTCACAGGTTTAACCACTCTTCTCCTTTTTTGCCAAAGGAGGGAATCTTTATTTGTTGATTGTAAAAAATCCTGGAACTGAATGACCTCTAAATAGCCAGCTGGCAAGGGATACAAATTCATATTGAGGATATCATCTGCCACTGAGTTTGGTGACACTGAACGTTTTGGGATGAGTTCATTTAATGAAATTCTTTTGTTAAATAACAATGTTAAAAAAAATTTGGGGTCACTGAGAGGGGTACACAATTATCCTTTGAAATTTGGTCATTCCTGAATTTTGGAAAAGGCTGTGATCAAACTGTTCAAAAAATTTACCATAGTAACATCACAGGGAAAGTGTGATACAAAATATTGCAGAAAATGGCAGAAAATTTGCTTTTCAAAACGTGTCTTGAGATAAAGGGACATAATAGGATGTGTGAAATTTGTCGTGCTAGCTTTTAGAAAAAAACTAATCAGGGAGAAACAATAAGATGAACCAAATTTAAAACTGGAAAGAAGAGAAACTAAAACAAATTCACACTGAGATTTTCCTATTCTCATGTGAGTGTCATTTTTGTTAGCTAACCGATGTCAAAATGGTAGATGTTGCAAGAACAAATTGACAAGTGAGAAACTTTAGGTTTAGAGAAGCAAAGGAAAGGCATGTGTATCCATACAACAAGTGCTAAATAGTCCTATCCAATTACTTGCGTTATACATCCATGGTCCCATTAAAAAGAAATAGATTTGACCTAGTGTGATGAAGTTTACCCTACCCAACTTCCTCATTCATCTAACATGTGCATAATTTCCTGGCAAGAACTATGTTCTATGTCTTCTGTGCTGACAGGTAGCATGACTGGTGCCTAAATTTAGCCAATTAGAATGCAAGAAACCTTATTTTGGGATGTAGCCATTCTTCCACATCTTTCTAAATCAGGGGTGTCAAGCTCAATTTCATTGGGGGCCGCATGAGGGGCCAGAGTGGGTGTGGCCAGGGTGGGGGTGGCTAGATGGACGTCACTCATGTTGGGGCCCTCCTGAGCTCCATTTTCACTGGCAGACACACCACGGGCTGATCCTTTGCTATTTCCAAGGCAGCCCCACAGGCCAGATCTAAGCACTCCACGGGCCGGATCTGGCCCCCGGGCCTTGAGTTTGACACCCCTGTTCTAAATCGTACATTATTCCCACAATTAGATATTTAACTATTTGCAGAGGTATTGAATTTCCTTGAAAATCATTTCAGTTCCTTATTTTTCCTCTAATAGCACACATCCATCACTGTGAAACAAAAGTGGATAACAGCTAATTTGAGTGGAGAGGAGTGTTTGCTAATTCCACATCACCAAGGGCTTCTTGCCTTGCCAGTTTGTCACAGAAGGAGCCTTAGCAGATGGTAAGTGGAATGTAAAGTGAGCTTTTGCCTATCTGATAGACAGTCTCACTTGCTGACTGCCTGAACATGTTAGATGCATCACCACATCTTGTCTTCTTGCTTTGCGAGCTGGGAGATGGAGCACCTGTAGACATGTAGGAATGAGGAGATGAAGAAAATCAGGTGTCAAAAGTTCAGCACAGTTTCTCCATGACAATGGGAAGAATCCTATGGACCCACACAAGAGATTGTGTTTTTGGCAGCCATTTTTTCTTCTTCAAGGCAAAGTTGGAAGAAGGAAAAGCGAAGCAATTATTTCATTCTGGAGATGAAGGGAAAAGGAATTGTAATTTGTGGGAAAAGTTTTTTGTCTCATTCAGGTAATAAAAGAAAAAATAGACTTGTTGATTACACCGTGGACAGAAATCTATAACCCAAAACTCTAGGACCACCATTATTTTCCCTAGCTGCTAGGTATACACTGCTTACAGTTAGATATTTAATGTTCATTTAGACCATAACAGTGGTGGGTTGCTACCGGTTCACCCTGGTTCGGGCAAACAGGAAGCAGCAGCGGCAGGTGGCTCCGCCGATCTGCCAGGACATTATCAAATACGATCTGCGTATGCGCAGAAGCTTCTGCTCACGCACAGGTGTGGCACGTGAGCAAGTGAACCGGTAGCAAAGGTAAGTGAAACCCACCCCTGGTCCATAAGGACTTATCCACAGTGCCGAGTTGCCTGGTTATCAGAACAGGATAGAAACCATTTATTGAAGGCAGAAAAGGATGCCACCTCCCTCCAAAAGCACAATCCACTTCCAAGTACACTTGAAACCAATATTTTCCTCTTATGTCCCCTTGAATGCTTTTCTCTGTTCCAGCTGGAGTTACTTTAGTTCCTTATAAGCTAGCCTTAGCAGTTCACTGGCTCCTCTGCAGAAGAAGAAATGCCCTTTCAACCGGGTCATTGCGTCAGCATCAACTTCTTTTAAACCTCCCTTTTATGATGAGGGCTTTAATACCACTGGTATCATAATGTTCTCAACCCCTAAAAAGAAGTGCGCTGTTTGAAATCAAGCCAAGGTGGCCTTTTTTAATTACTATTTTTCTATGCTTCCAACTTCTCTCTCTGCTTTTTTTAAAACTGTAATGGTGTATCATTTCCCCATTTTCCAAGCCATCTGAGGTTCAAGAATTTTGCCCTCAGCTTCTAAAGTAGTTTTATATCTTATGATCTAGGTCAGGGGTGTCAAACTGGTGACAGCATGTTGTCGTCACGTGAGATATCATGATCTTTTCCCCCTTTGCTAAAGCCGAGGTGGGTGTGGCCAGCATGTGACGCATCCGGCCTGTGGGCCAAGATTTTGACACTCCTGATCTAGATTATTTGGGACCTCAGGGTAGAATCTTCACTTTAGTAACCACACTGATATATTTACTTAAAAATAATGAGTGAGTAGGAAGCTCAGAAAGGAATACATTCATTTTTTAAAAGTTTCTATCAGAGTTTGAGCCAGTAAACTTGTATTTTATTTACAGAGGAAGAGTTATAACAACTGTGCTTTGGGCTGAATTGTAGTAAAGGCAAATATAAAATTCTTTAGAAATAAAGAAGTAGGGGAGGACATTTATATGACACATATATACATGCAGTGTAAAATATGTGTCCAGGAAGACTCGTTCCCAGGAAAAAAAAAAAAAAAACTCCATGCAATTTTTGGTTTGAGTCAACTTCCTAAGAGCTTAAAACTTGAATTTGGTAACCCAACAGGGTATGTCTATTCACTTTGAATATCTCCTCCTCCCCATGCAGTCTTGGGCATGGCAGCCACATGCAGCCCCAAAAGTTTTAGACATGGCCTTCAGGGATCTCCAGAAGTTGTTACCAAAGAGATCATTTTTAAACATGCAGAAGGACGAAATTATTAGATAGAATAGAATAGAATAGAATAGAATAGAATAGAATAGAATAGAATAGAATGGAATGGAATGGAATGGAATGGAATGGAATGGAATGGAATGGAATAGAATTCTTTGACACACAACAGATTTGTCCCCAGTGCATAAGTTTTCAGTGTACATACAAGCACAAGTGATAAATCATGATCATAATCATCATAAAATATATTCATCATAATCATAAGTGATAATCATAGGATATTAATTAAGCAATCGACATAAATCATACCAGGATACTAAATAAAACAATTAATATAAATTGTAAGATACAAACAAAGTTATAGTCATAAGAAGATAAGGAAATCGTAATACAGTCCTTCTAGGTAGTTTGACAGTGTTGTGGTAATTATTTGTTTAGCAGAATGATGGCATGGGGGAAAACCTGACCTTGTGTCTGGTTGTTTTGGCATGCAGTACCCTATAGCATTATCTTGAGGGAAGAAGTTGAAACAGTTTATGTCCAGGATGTGAGGGGTCTGTAGATATTTTCACAGCCCTCTTTCCGGCTTGTGCAGTATACAGGTCCTCAATGGAAGGCAGGCTGGTAGCAATTTTTTTTCCTGCAATTCTAACTATTGATTGAAGTTTGTGTCTCCCTTGTTTGGTTGCAGTGCCAAACCAGACAGTTATATAAGTGCAAATGACAGACTCAATAATTCCTTTGTAGAACTGTATCAGCAGCTCTTCGGGCAGTCTGGGCTTTCTGAGTTGGTGCAGGAAGAACATTCTTTAATGTGCTTTTTTGATGACATTTTTGATGTTAAGTCTCCATTTTTAGTCTTGAATTATTATAAAACCTAGAAACTTGAAGGTCTCTACTGTGTTGTCTAATATTGTAAGAGGTGGTGGAATAGGAGGGCTTCTCCTAATAAAAGAGGAATCCTCTAAGTTATACCCAGCTTGATGTAATGGTTAAGGGACCAGAGTAGAAACTGGGAGGTGGTGAGTTCTAGTCCCTACCTTAGGCACAAAGCTATCTGGGTGACCTTGGATCTGTCCCCCCACCCTCTCTCTCAGCCATAGGAAGCAGGCAAAAGCAAACCGCTTTTGAAATCTTGGCAGGAAACCTGCAGGGACTAGTCCAGGCAGTCTTTGGGAGTCCACATTAACTCACAGGCACACATTTAAAAAATCATCTAAATCCAGTAGGTTCTGGAGAACTGGTAGTGGAAATTTTGAGCAGTTCAGAGAACCGGTAGTGGAAATTTTGAGTAGTTCAGAGAACCGGCAAATACCACCTCTGACTAGTCCCAGAGTGGGGTGGGAATGAAGATTTTACAATATCCTTCACCCAGGAGTGGGGAGGGAATGGGGATTTTGTAGTATCCTTCCCCTGGAGTGGGGTGGGAATGGAGATTTTGCAGTATCCTTCCCCTGCCATGCCCACCAAGCCACACCACACCCACCAAGCCATGCCTACAGAACCGTTAGTAAAAAAATTTGGATTTCACCACTGATCTAAATTATAATTATATTTCAGTGTAACTGAAATAATATCAAATAGCATAGTACTCAAAGGTCAACTCTAGCCCTTGGCTGGGAAACCATCAGTCACACCTGGCTTAGAGAAGCCCTTGATGAGCCTTCTGACACTACAAGTAGCCTTTGTCTTACAATACTTACAATAGTTCACTTAATGACCATTCAACAGCACTGAAAAATGTGACCGTTTTTCACAGTTATAACCTTTGCAGCCTTTTGATCATGTGATCAGAATTCAGGCGCTTCACGAGTGGTTCATGTTTGCGACCATCGCTGTGTCCCAAGATCGTGCAATCACTTTTTGTGACCTTCTGATAAGCAAAGTCAATGGCGAAGCCAGATTCACTTAACAACTGGGTTACTAACTTATCAACCACATTGATTCACTTAACAACAGTGGCAAGAAAGGTTGTAAAATGGGGCAAAACTCACTTAACAAATATCTCACTTAGCAACAAAAAATTTGGGCTCAATTGTGGTTGTATGATGGGGATTACCTGTATTTCTGCATATTCTGTGATAAATTTGCATAAAGCAAAAATTCAAATGAGCGGCCCATCCCCACCCATCGTTCCTCCAAAAGTTCTGGGAACTTGATTTGATTAAAAAAAAACAACTTTAAAAGAAAGAGTTAAACAGCCCCTTGGCTCCATCTCAGAAATAAAATTGGCAGCCACCTGCTGCTGTACTTCATCTTTTTGAAAAATATTTGGGAAATCCAATCACAGGTTTTCCATTTGACAGAGTTTGGCTCCGAGTCAAATTAGTCCAGTGTAATAGTTGTTACCCATAGAAATGTGGGCGTAGTGAAACTTCTGTTCTATAATTATTGTTTATCGTGGGCATAAGAAAAGACCAAGCAGCATAGCACACAGCAAATAAGGCTTAAATCTATAATACTTAAACTTCAGATTGATTTTCAACCACGATAGGAATCCAAGTTCATATTAAGTTACGTTACCAGTGATACTGTGTGTGTGTCTTTATAAAATTCAGTACCAAGTCCAGGGTGCTTCTGTGAATTAGATCTTTGCCCTAATTAGTAATCAGTTTCATGTAAAGATCCCTGCTTGTGGAAGCCTATTTCCATTAGTAGAAACTAATTCTGTCAACATCTATAAAGGGTGAGTTTCAAGAGTGTGCTTAAGCTTCTCCTTATGTACAAGAGTCAACTTCCCTTAGAAATGGGATTTCATCAGAGATGGGCTGCCGCCCGTTTCGACCGGTTCCAGAGAACCGGTAGTTGCGACCAGCAGGTGGCCCCAGTGGGAGCCCATCCTATATCGCCATGTTTTTGAAGCCATGCGCATGTGTGGAAGGTGTGTGAGTGAATCACCGTGTGTTCTGTCCCCCTTCGCCTCCATCCGAGTCATGGCTTAATTAGCCGGCACTATCAGCTCTGGCAGCAAAATAGCAAGTGTATGCCAAGTGTCTCTGTTATCTCCCTCGACACCGATGAGTCACCCAGGAACAAACTTCAGCTCTTAGTTAATCAGTTGATTTGCCTGCTACGAAGAGGCACAGCAGCTCTTGCTGCCTTTATATCCTGTGGGGTGTGGCTCCATGACTCAGCACTTCCTAGGCCTGCCCCACCCCTGCTTCTGTTGTTCCCTCCTCTCCTGCCTATGAAACCTAGGATTCAACCAAGCCTGATTGCTGTCAGCTGGGTCTGAAGGCATGGCCTGTGGGGGGAAGAGTCAGGGGACGGAGGCCTCGTTATCTCTTTCACCTGGCCTGCCTCTGGCTCCTGGAGCTGAGCCAGGGAAGCCGGTGCTCCCGAGGTAAGTCCTGATGGCCCTTCCCCCTCTCTGTCCAAGTCACTTTCTGGCAGGAGGCCCGGCTCGGGGGGGTGCAGACACAACACTGTGGGTTTTTTTTTGGTTTTTTTTTCCTAAAAGTTTTATTTTTACAATCATATCAAATAGTTCATCCAATGTACAGTTATATACAATTAGTCGGGCTTGCCCAGTCACCACCCCCCTTTTTAACACTCTTCCCTCTTCTACCTTCTTCTACTTTCCAGACCTTCCTCTCCTTCTCTTATCTACATCCTCTCCTCCCTCCACCCTACACCTTCCTTCTCCCTCTACCCCTCTTCCTTCCTCTTCTCCTCTTTCCTACCTCCTACTCTCTCTTTTCTCCCTCCCCACCGTTCTAGAATGGTAACTGGGCAGACCCGACCCTGCATTAATTATATTTATACATCTTCAATAATCCCTGTACATTAACCATCACTCCATCTCTACCAAACCCCCCCCCCCCACCCCCACCCCCCCCCCGACTTCCCAGAACAAAATGCAGGGTATCAAAACTAACAATCATAATCTAAAATAATTCCTAAATTATAATCTCTAGTCACACCACACTTAGTCACACTCTCAATTCCCTCTCCTTCAAAATATATCTAATATAAAATATTTCCTAAATTTACTCATATGCTATTCGATATTTTTTTATCTGATACTTATTTTGAATATAATCAATCCACATTTTCCATTCTAAAATATATTTTTCTAGTGTATAGTCTTTCAAGTAAGCGGAGATTTTTGCCATCTCTGCCAGATTTGATACTTTGAGTGTCCATTCTTCAATTGTAGGTAATTCTTCTTTCTTCCAATACTGAGCAATCAAAAGTCTTGTGGCTGTTATTAAGTTCAAAATCAATTTAGTCTCTATAGCTGTACAGTCCATAATTATTCCTAGAAGAAAGAACTGGAGTAAACTTAATCTTTTTCAAAATATTCTGCATGATCCACCATACTTTAATCCAAAATGCTTTAACTTTTTTACAAGTCCACCATATATGGTAATAAGTGGCATCTTCACAATCGCATCTCCAACATTTAGCCTGTACATTAGGATACATACATGACAACTTTTTGGGGTCTAAATGCCATCTATAAAACATCTTATAAAAATTTTCTCTCATATTTTGCGCTTGTGTAAATTTAACATTCCTCACCCAAATTCTTTCCCAAGTTTCCAACATTATTGGTTGCTGAAAATTTTGTGCCCACTTAATCATACAATCCTTAACTAGTTCGGACTCTGAGTCTATTTCTACTAATACATTATACAACCTCTTAATATGCTGTTGGCCTTGATCTCTCATTTGTTTTAACAAATTATCCTCAGTTTGCTTAACACCTATTTTTTG